>NW_025969335.1:0-15667 GCF_021869965.1 Rhincodon typus
ATAAGAGTATTAACCCTGATGAAGCTGTTGCATATGGTGCAGGTAACCTACTTTATTTTTGAAAATATTTACTGCTTCAGTTTAAAATATTGCTTGGGTTAGCCTGCACTAATGAAAGTGATGACATTTTAACTTTATTTATTTTCTCTTTATACTAATGACTAATGTTTAACTTGAATTTTGCTTTCTATTTTCTACTAGATAGAAAGGTACCTAGTACAAAGTGCTGGGAATGGCAACATTGTATACTTTCACTGTACTCACCTCTGTACTTGAGTACATGTGGCAATAAAACCTAATTGTATAAATGTTAGGAGTTCATTAGTCTCTTTAGATTTAGTACTTTATCTTTTAATCATCTTTCTTTAATGCCTTGGTATAATGGGGAGGCCTGTTAGTACAGATCTCCCTTTTTACTATAAAATAGTTGTATTGTCTTCCAAATTATGAAGCAATATTCTTGTCTAGAGCATCTACTTTGGAACTATTTTCCATTTAATGGCAATGTCTTCAGCTGTGCAGGCTGCTATCTTAGCTGGTGACAAATCGGAGAATGTGCAGGATCTGCTATTACTGGATGTAACACCCTTGTCACTGGGCATTGAGACAGCTGGTGGTGTAATGACTGCCCTAATCAAACGGAATACCACGATTCCAACAAAGCAAACGCAGACATTCACCACTTACTCTGACAACCAGCCTGGTGTGCTCATCCAGGTAGGAATGCAATGGTTTTAAAAATGTATAAGGATTGCTGTGACTATTTCTAAACTCTTGTGCATAAATGTCTATTGTGTTCTCAATACAAGGTGCTTAGAATAACATAAGCAAATGGGTAGGGGAGTGAAGTAGAGATGACTGACAAACCACCTATTTGAAGAGGTGGGTTTTAAGAGGCAGGTGGAGCAAATGTTAAGACTCAGATGGGTTTAAAACTTTTATATTGAGGTGAAGGAAGGTGGGTGGAATAAGTGTCAGTTCTCTTAACAAAAGTAAGGTGAGTATTTTGGGGTGATTCCCATGGGATCAGAATATACAGAAATATTAGTTTACTGTGATTTAGATATGATTGTAGGAAATATGGCTACTAAGTTTGCAGTTGACACCAAAACTGGTGGTGTAAACAGCAAAGGGGGTTACCTCAATACAACAGGACCTTGATCCAATAGGCTGAGGAGTGTTGGTTGGAGTTTAATCTAGAAAAATGGGGTGCTATGTTTTGATAGGACAAATCAGGGCAGGACTTGTACAACAGTAAGATCCTGAGGAGTGTTGCTGAATGGAGATGCTGGAGTGCAGGGTTATAGTTCCTTGAAATTAGTCACAGGTAGACAGGGTGGTGTTTAGTAATGCTTGCCTTTATTGGTCAGTGCATTCAATATAGGGGTTGGGAGGTACAAGACACTGGTTAGGCCACTTTGGAGTACTTTCAGTTCTGGTCTCCCTGCTGCAGAAAAGATGTTGTGAAACTTAATGGTTCACAAGAGTTTTAAAAAGATGTTGCCAGAGTTGGTGGGTTCGAGCTATCGGGAGAGCCTGAATAGACTGGGGCTAGCCTCCCTAGAACATTGGAAGGCTGAGGGTGACCTTCTGGAGGTTTTTAAAATCGAGGGGCATGGATATGGTAAATAGTCTTTTTCTGGGGTAGGGAGTCCAAAACTAGAGGGCAAAGACTTGAAGGGACCTAAAGGGGCACTTTTTTCACACTGAGGGTGGTGTGTTCATGGATTGAGCTGCCAGAGGAAGCAGTGGAGGCTGGTAGAAATACAATGTTTAACAGGCACCTGCAGAGGTCAGTGATATGGGCCAGATTAATTGAGGATATCTGGTTGGCACAAACATGTTGGACCAAAGGGTTTGGTTAGCTTCCATTGCTGCACATCTGACTCAGCGAATGACTAGGTGGGCAGTGGGATGGTTTTGAAAGTGGAGCAGAATGAGGTTTTTATCTGATACTGGGGCAGTTTTTTTTTCCTACCACAACCAACTTCAATTGAGTTTCAGATCAGTCATCAAGCTTTTTGGTATTAATTTAGTTGCACAACTTAGGCATTCACTTACCACACTAATCACAAGTGTGCCAACATTACAGCTGGTCTACTTAGACCGTAAGGTGGAACAGAAGTAGACTCTTCAGTCCCTTCAGCCTGCTCCAGCATTTGATAAGATCATGGCTGATCTGACATTGCTCATCCACTTTCCTGCATTTTCCCTGTAATGTGTAACCCTCTTCCCCTATTAATCAGCAATCTCTTGGTCTTAATAATGCACAAGGACTCTGCATTCACAGCTGTCTATGGCATGGACTCCCAAAGACATTAAACTATCAAATTTCTCAGTCTCATTGCAACCCATTTTATCGAGCCACTGATCCTAGACTATCCCATAAGGGAAAACATTCCTGCAGCATCTCTGTCCAAGCCCCTTAAGAATTCTATCCTAAATCTTCTGTATCTGTGAAGTCACATTCACCTATCTGCACCAAAAATACAAATCTGTTAAATCTGATTTTTAACAAGCTCCACAGTCATGACTTTCATGACTGAAGGGGGTTCTTGAACAGAATGCTTGTAGTCAGAGGAATCGCTGTCTCAATGGCACTGCCACCTTCTGAACTGCATTGAGTGCCAGCCTGTTTCACTCAACAACAATCCCTCTATGACAGGCATTAGCCTAGTGAACCTTCTCTGAACTGCTTCCAATGAGGTAATATCTTCAGGGACTAAAATTGCATACAGTGCTCCAGATCTGGCCTCACCTGCACGTCTTGTGGTTGTAAGATTTGCCCCATTCTTGTACTCCAACCCCCTTGAAATAAGGGCCAATATTCCATTAGACTTTCTAATTACCTGCTCCCATCCGTGTGCTCGCTTTTGTACATGAGTATCCTGAAGTCTTTTTTTTTCCTGTTGCAGCTTTCTGTAGTTCTCTCCACTTAAATAGTCTGTTCTTTGCAAACTGAATTGGATTTCACACTTCTCAATATACTCCATCTGCCAGCATTTTGTCCAGTTAACCTATCAATATCTTGGATGTTCATTCCACCTTTTCTGAAAATTTTAGCTACAGTATGTTCACTCCTTCCTCCAAATCACTAACATGACATTGTCCTCGTCTAGTCTCAGCTGCACTACAAACCGTCCTGGTGAGATTACTAACTAAAAGCTGGGTTGTCCATTCCCAATTTGAATGATGGCGCCAAATTTAAAAGCCTGCTGTGAAACTGAGCAGAATGTGCCTGGAGACATGCTTTTACACTGGGACCTAAAGAAGGTTGATTTCCATTTTGGGACAGCATTAAGGAATTAACTAAACATTCCAATGTTGTACTAAACAAACAGGACTTATTTCTTTGTCTTGCAAATGCACTAGTCAATAACCTCCTTTGGCTGTGGGTCACTACTTTAGCTGTTGAATTAAAGGAAGGATTCATGTACAATGTATGTGCATTCTAGAAGATGCTTGTGTGAATGTATCTATAACTGATCTTTTTAATTTAGGTGTTCGAGGGTGAGAGAGCTATGACTAAGGATAACAATTTGCTGGGCAAGTTTGAGCTGACTGGAATTCCACCTGCTCCACGGGGTGTGCCTCAAATTGAGGTGACGTTTGATATTGATGCCAATGGTATCTTGAATGTGTCTGCAGTGGACAAGAGCACTGGAAAGGAAAACAAGATCACCATCACAAATGACAAAGGTGATTCACTGCACGGTGAACTTAACATTTCAGTGTTGCATCTCCTCAAACTGCATTGAGCACTTCCTTGCAGTTCAGAGGAAGTCTTATTACTCATATCTAGATGTAAGCTTGCTTGGAATCAAATACCTTTCTGATATGAACTAAAGTTTGCTAAACTATACCCATTAAGAATCTTTTCTTTTCCAAACTGTAAAATCCCATTGACAGCAATGAGCACAAGAATATCATCTGTGCTGCAGGTGACGGTTGCTAAAATGTAGTTGCCTTTTGTCACTGATCACTGACTTGTTCCAGTTATTTCTGGAAACTCAAGTCTCTCAGAATTAACTTTTATTTTTCTGCAGAATTTCACATTCTATGGTGCTTGGCATACTATAGCTGGATATAAATGGGGATTAAATGTAAATCATGTATAAAAATGATGCAAATAACATCCTGGTTATCTCAACAGGTCGCTTGAGTAAAGAAGACATTGAACGTATGGTCCAGGAAGCTGAGAAATACAAAGCAGAGGATGAACAACAGCGTGACAAAGTTGCATCCAAGAATTCTCTAGAATCCTATGCTTTCAACATGAAGGCTACCATTGAGGATGAAAAACTCAAGGGCAAAATAAGTGATGATGACAAACAGAAAGTTTTGGACAAATGTAATGAGGTCATTAGCTGGCTGGATAAAAACCAGGTAACGTAAGACAGAAGCTAATCCTGTTGAAGCATGGTTATCAGCCTAACAATCCTCACTGCAGAGGCCACTCTGTCCAGCAAGTGTATGCTGGCTCCCCAAGAGTAATCCACTCTTCCCCAATTCAGTGATTGCAACCTGTGAGTTAGAGTCCATCCAATTTTTCTTGCTGCCATGATCAGCTGTTTCCACCTCCCAAATAAAGATTTGACATTCCTACTTGCTATATTTTAAATATTCCCTTAACTCTCTTCTGCAAAACCCTTGTGTTTCCTTGAACCTCGTAAAATGCAAACAGCTTTCCTTTTTCTCATCTGAGCATGCTTTTCAAATCTCTGATCCCTGAGGTTAAGATGGCCATCTGTAGTTGGAATAACTTAATACTTCATCTTAAGTATGGATATTGCCACACTTCCCATTCCAATCCTTTGGTACTTCCCAGTATGTAGGGAAAATTGGGTATTAACACAAGCTTGGTGCAGATAACAACATCATTTAATAGAACACCTTATTAAAACTTGAACAAAGTATTGTCTCAAGTGGATCATCTTTGCTATCAAATTTCTCATTAACTGAGCTATTTGTCTCCAGTACCACTAAATGAACAGACATCCCAATCTGACCTGTCCTATTTGCCAGCATATGGCCCATATCCCTCAACCCTGTATTCATGTACCCATTCAGATGTCTCTTAAATAGTGTAATTGTACCTGCTGGCCTCCATTTCCTCTAGCAGTTTATTCCATACATACACTACTGTGGCATCCCAACTTGCACCCTCATTGGTCAGACAGTGAACATGTGCCAAGGTCTGCTTTCACCCTGTCTGACTTCACTTTGAAGGAGCTATGCACCTGTATGCTTAGGTAACTGGCAACACTCCCCAGGGCCCTACCACTAACAAGTCCTGTCTTGGTTTATCTTGCCAACAATCAACATGTCACACTTATCCAGTAAAACTACATCTGTCACTCTTCAGCCCATTGGCCTATCTGTTAACCACCTTCATTTTCCATTACACCTATTTTGGTGTCCAAGTTCGACCAAAGGTTCTGTTTTGTTGTCTGGCTCTATGGTAATGCTGGATTATTTCCTTGCTCCATTATTGCCATTGTCAATGTTGAACAGAGCAAAGCACCTAATTTGTTTGCTCCATTCAGGACATGCATATGTTGAATAGAAATGAACTTGAGAATTTGAGCTTAACTTGCTGTTATGTTGCATCACAAACCAGCTAACTGAGTTAACCAACTCCAAGCTTCTGATAACACATGCAGATTAACCTCTTGGATCAAGTAGTTTAGTAGTGATGTTTTCATACGACGGAAACTGATGGCTTCTCATGATGCCTAACCAATGTAGTCTATTGTTGGCACTGAATTTCAGGCAAATGTTTTCCTCTTGGAGGAAGACAATAAAAGTTTACCAGAATGCTAGTCTCCAGAATAAACTTGCTTTGAGTTGAGGAATTGGTATGAATTGAGGTGTCTCCAATACCTTTTTTTGGTTAAATGTACACAAACCTTTGTACAGTGGATTTCAGAAAATAAGACTAAAATTAGCAACTAGGTCACTTAGGAGTGAAATGTTTTTACAATATTTGAAAATCACATCCCTTGTGGCTTATGCACTAGGTCAGTTCCCTCTTTGAAATTGTAAGGGGCTGTCACAACAGTGCAGCAGGCTCGAGGAATTGCCTAAACCTAGGAGTGCAAAAATTACAAAAGTTGCTGGAAAAGCTCAGCTGATCTGGCAGCATCTGAAGGAAAAGAGTTAATGTCTCTGGTCTGGTGACCCTTCCTCAAACCTAAAATGTTAACTCTTTTCTCCCTCACAGATGGTGCCAGACCTGCTGAGCTTTTCCAGCAACTTTTTGTTCCTGATTACAGCAACCACAGTTCTTTTGGTTTTTATATAGTGCAAACTAAGCAGCTTGAAGTGGTGCAGCATCTATCCTGGTTTTTAAGACTTTTTTTTTGATTTTAATTTCACTTTACCAAAAGGCTAAGGGTGGATTTTAACAAGGGATTAACCAGAGCATGCCTAATGATTGCTTGTAAACACTTTTTTTTTTTTTTTTTTCCATCCTTCCTGGAGAATTGTCTTCAATTCTTGAGTTGAGGTTCAATCTTTCTTTTTGAAAGCCTAATTTTGATCATGTCAAGTAATTAATTGGCATGCACTGGTGTATAACTAGCACTCATGCTGACTTGTGAAATGTTTTCTTTGCAGACTGCAGAAAAAGATGAATATGAACATCAACTGAAAGAAATAGAGAAGATCTGCAATCCGATTGTCAGCAAATTGTATCAGGGTGCTGGTGGCATGCCTGGTGGGATGCCAGAAGGCTTTCCTGGTACTGGTGCTGCTCCTGGAGGTGGATCCTCTGGACCAACCATTGAAGAAGTTGACTAAAAAATGTACAGTAAGAATCAGTGAGACTGGAAAGTGGATATTTATTGATGTATTGTGAAATAAGAATGCAAAATGTACTATGCTGTAACTAAACATGGTGTAAAAGTTTCAGGAGACTGAAAAGCTTCTTAAATTCCAGTTCAAAACTTGTCTTCTAATAAAAGAGCAATACATATACCAAAAGTTGTTTTCCTTCACTCCTAACTTTTTATCTCATCTGGTCAAAGATGACAGTTGAAATTGTACACCAGGCTTAAAGCCTCTAATACTTTGTAATCACTTCTCACATGAATTTGGACAGTTAACTGGCTTTAAGAGCTTTATACCTAAATGGAATCCTGTACTCCAATATCCAGGTATACTTGCAGCAGAATTTGACAATCTCTCTCCAAGACAAGAGTGCCGGGCATGTTCTTTCTAGTCAATATAATAAAACCTACTGCACCTTATGAATCCATGTATAATTAATGTCATCTTTGATATCCTTTACCTAAAACCAAGCAAATAATGAATTGCAAGTGTCTAACTGTTGGAACCTAGATTTCAATCTCCTCAGGAGGGGTTTTTCTAAATACTATTTAATTCTGTAAAACTACAGCTGAACTTCACCTGAACCCTTTTCAGCTCAAAGTCATTTAATATGATGCTTTCTAACTGTGTAACTAGCTTTTGCAGCTGTTAATTTGGCTTGACCAGAGCCCCACTTACTCTCTTCTTTGTAACACAACCTTTTGTGTTGCATCTAATTACTAGTGAGAATGGCTGATGTTTCCTCACTTAAAGGAGTAATGACTTCAGCATACTTTGCATTTGCTTTACAACTATCACCAAGTGTATCCCTTCATGTAAGGAGCAAGATGAGAGCCTTTTACTTTCTACAGAAGATGAGGTCTGAAAGTAAGCTTGAGTTGACTCACTTCACCAATTTTCTTCAAATATTCTCCCAGCCTCCCCTTTCCACACCTCTCTAACAAATCCTTAATGTTAGCAACTCATGGGCTGTTTGTTCAGTTGACTGCAATGTTTCCTCATCCCCTTACCTACTAAGACACACCTTCACATGGGTTCACCCACTTGAATTTTACATCTTCCACAGGTTACTCTCCTCCCACTTTCTTTTGTCTTCAATATACATAATATCCACAGCCATAGCTATGTAGAGACATTTTTCAGGCCGACCTCCAAGTGAAGGAATTTCTCATCTTTATCTCGGTTAGAGGTCAGTATTTAGAGCTTGTGATCATTGGTTCTACTTGGGAGTTTACAATCTTCTCAGGCACTATATCGTGTAAAACTTCTACTTTAGAAGTTGTCCACTGGCATAGTGGTAGCATCAGTGGGTTAGTAGTCTAGAATGCTGTGGTTATGTTCTAGATATATGGGTCCATAATCTCCTAACAGTCTCACTCAAATTCAATAAAAAGCCAACCTCATGATTAACATCTGACTGCTAGAAATCAAAGTTCACTTAAGCTCTTCTAGAGAAGGAAGTCTGTCTTTACCCAGTCTGCCCTGCATCTGACTCCAGTCCTCCACCATGTGGTTGACTTAACTGGCTTTTTGGTAATTAAGAATGGTTAGTCCAGCATTAATTATCCAGTGACATCCAAGTCCCATGAGCAAACACAGTAAATTATCAGTATCCATGAAATCACAAATCTGATTTACTTAACCATGCCAAAAAGTGTCAATATTCAACATCCATGGGCAAAACCCATCTATCTGATTTCTAACATTTTAAAGTTTAAGTGAGATCTGCTCTTGCAAATTTCACCATTTGCAGGGGGCCTCAGGAATGGAACCCTTGCAGCTATGCGGAATGACTTGTTCAAATTTTCTTTTAGGGGTCCAGGGTTTGTTCAACTGAAATATGTGGTGCTTTGAAGCTAGCTTATTTCAGAAGTTGAATCCAGTGCTACTGCATTGAGTGCCCTGCCACTGCTTCCAAGGGAAATCTCCTTGGCCAGATTTGATCCTACATAAACCCTTAATTGCCAAGACATTTGCTTGGTCTAAAATTGCAAATGTTTGTAATAGTGTACAATTTGGCTTGCTAATTGCTTGTTTTAACCAGCAGCTTGAGGAAATATTACATTGTAATGCTTTGTGCATCATGAAAGGCTAGCAGATGTTTTCCTGCTTTGCATTTTCATCTTTAAGATGTTTGGCTACTGGTACTGGGGCAATGGGGGAGAGGAGGTGCAATTTCTCAGGGAATCTAAACTCTTTGGGATAAAACCGAGGAGAACAAAAAGAGATATAATTTTGAATTTATACATTGCATAAGAGCATAACTTCCAATTGGCAGAAAGCTTAGCAGGCACAGATTTAAGGTAGTTGTCAGGAGAACTAAAATCTCTCTTTTTATAATATAGTCAGTTAAAATCTGGAATGCACTGCTTGAAAAGGTGTTGGAAGCATTCAATGTATTTCAAAAAGTGATTTGATAAATGCTTAAAGGGAAAACAAATTGTAGGACTATGAGGAAGGAGTACTGAAGCAGGACTAGTTGGATAAATTCGCCAAAATGGCAGCTCAGATATAAACAAGGCGATGATGACCTCCTAGGAATGACAACGCAAATCATGAAAGCTGTGTAATATGTTTTTGCCCAGTAAAGTTAAATGTGGTTATTCAATTTATCTACCCTAAGAACAGAAAGCATTAGAGTGGAATGGAAACCTTGCCAGCAGTGAACTATAGTCTACTTTGTGACTAAAAGTGGCAAATGCATAATTTTTCAGTATACTAACTTGTACATGCTGTACTGTTTGTGCAAAAATGTTTCTGGTGATGGTAGCATTTTACAAATATAAAGGGCTACGGTATATTGGTCATTGTTACTGGTTGAGGAATCTGGATGCTTTCACAAAAATCCAGAGAATACAAGTTCATATGTCATTGTGGCATTTCGAGGCTATAAATTATCTGGATTATAAATAGCTGGTACGTATTAAAGGTGACCTTGATCCTCCTAGATTGTCGCGGAAGCCCTACTCATTCACTAATGCTCTTTGAGTACATGACGAGAGCGGGGGTGGTAAAAACATACTTTCCTTTACCCACTGTGGCCAATGTGTGATTCTGGTGTCATATCAATGGGGGTTACTCTCTTTTCCTCTGAAGTCATTTACCAAACCTTTCAGATGCTTTTAACCACCGGCACAGTTAAGGGTGGACAAAAAATGGCAGGCTTGCCTGCAACATCCTAAGAATGGATTAAAAAAAAGGTTTATCTTTGTAGTGCCTTTAATATGATACTTTACTGGAACAGTATCCATTAAAATTTGGTATTAAATGACACAGGAATTATGGCGAGTGCTCAAAGTTTATTCTGTGGTATTGTGTTGCCATAGTCTTAGCAAACCACAGGGCTGCTGGCTCATTAGAGAGAGAGAGACAGCTGGTGCTGATTTTAGCTGAGGGCCAATATACTTCAGGCAAGGCGACAGTTGAGAAGAAGAGTCCTTCATGGTAACTTCAGCCAGCACAGGAGTTGAACCCACACTGTTGGCATCACACGACTTCACAAGCCAATTGTCCAAAACCAATCCCTGCTCTATGGTAGATCTAAGGGAGCTAGGGTGTTGAGATCTAGGAAAGGAACTATTCATCCCTTCAACTGTTTATCAGTGTTGGAATGAACAAGAGTAAGAGGACAGGAAGAACTGGAGGAGTGAAGTATTGAACAGCATTGTAGAACTAGAAGTTCAAGAGATGAGGGGTGTAAAACCAAATGTGAAACCAAGGATGAGGATTTTCTAATCAAGGATGCCAGCCATGATCCAAAGTTAGTAAGGTGAACAAAACTTGTTGCAGTTTTGAGGCAAGAGTTTATGGAGAGTGGAACATGAAAGACAGGTCAAAGGTGCCACAGAACAGGCAGGTCTGAAGACAACAAAAGAAGTGGATTTTGGCAGCAGGTGGTCTGAGGAAGGCAATCTTAGTGATGGAGCAAGTGGAAGTTCACCTTAGCATTAAATAGCATGCCAGGTTTGTGGATGGACTTAGATAATGACAGGGGTGAGGGAATGAAAACCATGGATGGAAGACAATTTTGTGCAGACCAGAACAATTATGTTGAAGAAAATTGTGTTCATCCAGAACTGGAAGTTGAGCCATCAGCATGATGGAGACAGCAGACAATCAAGTGAGGTGGTGGGTGGTGAGGGAGTTCAGCTATCTGTTGTTAGCATGTGGAACTTGGCATCACATTTTCTGTTGAAATTGCTGAGAAGCTGTGCAGCTCAGAAGTAGTAGCAGGCCAAGGATAAATTCTTGGAATATTTCAGAGGTGATAGTGCAGAAAATCCTTTGGTCAAGAATGGACCAGGAGGATTGTTATCAGGAGTGTACAGTATCAGCAGGAGTGAAATTGGAAGAACATGATGTGATCGACTATCAAACATACATCCGTGAGGAAGAATAATAAATGGGTCATTTATCACAGTAATGTTGGATGTTAGTTATGACTTTGATTAGGGATATTTCAATGCTGTAAACACACTGAAACCTGACAAAAGGTTCAAACGTAGGGTTATAATGACAATAACTTCAAGGACGTGGGGAAAACAGAAATAAAAATCACGGATTGTGATCCAGAACATCAATCAAAACGTGGACAGTAAATTGTGGTAACATCACAAGATTATGTAAACATGCCCTGAAAACTGAATGGAGACGATATGTGTAGAAAAAGTCGACCTAATCTCACTATGGTACTTAGGACATAAATTGGTTGGAGTCAGGTTGGGCCACTGACAAAGTTATGGTTGGGTTAAGAGAGGTTTGAAAAGTTCAGTTAACGTTTTGGGTCCGGTGACCCTTCCTCAGAACTGAGGAAGGGTCACCGGACCTGAAACATTAACTCTGTTTTCTCCTTCACAGATGCTGCCAGACCTGCTGAGCTTTTCCAGCAACTTTGTTTTTGTTCCTGATTTACAGCATCCGCAGTTCTTTTGGTTTTTATTGAAAAGTTCATAAACTATTTGAAAGGTATAGTAGAGTTCACAATATTGGACATATTGCAATAAAGACCCAGAAAACATGGAGAGTAAACCAGGAGGCTGAAAAACTTGACAAAAGCTAGATAAAAACAAAATACTGCAAAGGTTGGAAATCTTAAGTAAAAAAAATCAAAATGCTGAAAAAAATCAAACAGTCTGGCAGCATCTGTACAGATAGAATATTTTGAGTTTTGTATGACGACTTCGGATCCGAATAGAACTGGTGAAGTCGGAAGTCACTATAGAATCTTGGATGGTATCCTGTTTTGATTAGTGTTTTGTGGCTTCATTTTAAAATAATACCTGCACAATATCTGACATACAATGGAGATGGGTTCAAAAGCATACCATTTTTCCTAAAAGAAAACAAATACTTTTTCTGTAGTAATGGAAATAACTTTAATATGTAATGAATGTTTGGTCTTATGGGAGTAGTCGTACATGACTAAAAGCAAAAAAAGTTTGCAAAAATACACTTTACATTACAGGATAATTCAAGTCAGAAATGCAGAGAAAATTACATTTTTCATTTGAACATTTTGCACAATTAGGTGCCTCATGCAAAATTGGAACATTTACTAAATTTGACGAGAAAGAATTTACACACTGATACAAGCTACAAGGGAATGTATCAGTTAAGAGGCCCTTCGTATTCTCATGGCAGGATCATTTCAACCAAACAATGCGGATGTTGGAGAGATGAGGTAATGATAGAAAGTGCTAGAAAGGTCCAAAACGTTTTGCTGTGTTAATGGGGGGGGATCCCCAGAATCTCCACCAATCAGCGCCCTCGCACGGCTTCCCGCCGTACTCGTTGACGTACCCGGCCTCACACAGGCATTTGATTGGCCGCCGGTTGCGGTGACGCGGTCCGCTTTCTAGAACATTCCGGCGAACTTTAAAAGGCGAGTCTGGGCGCGGTTCGTTCTCATTGCGGCGTTGCGGACACTGCCAACAGCTTTTTGTGTAAAACCGGGCACTGACCAGCAGGTAAAAGGTCGGAGTGGGTGTAGAAGAAATAATTTAAAAAAACTGATACTCAATAGCGCCCGGAATCACGTGAAAATTTCCGCGCGGAACAAGCGGTAGGCCCAGCCTGAACCCCCGGCGTCAGCTTGCGTGTTTGTATTTTAATGCGCCTTAGTGTTCTTTCTATTCTCCGTTTCCATTTGTTTTTCGTGACTCGGTTCGGGGTACAGTGACTAATTTCGCCAACTCCCTTCGTCCCTCCTTGGGAAGTAGATAGGATATTTTTATCCTTTCGTCTGTGAGGAGATCGTGGTCCCTTCTTTCCGTCTAGCAAATGGTCCCTTCTTTCCGTCTAGCAAACTGGATGGAATTGCGACCACCCTCCCTCCTTTGGGGGTGGTGGGGGTTGCATGGCCCTTAAGGCCTTGGATGCCTCTAGGGGCGGCACGCAGTGGTGTTGGCGGCCCTCCTGTCGCACAGAAAGATCCAGAAACGTCGGCAGCGCCGGCCGGCCTTGGCGAAAGTGAAATTGCTGTAGCCTCGGCCCTAGTGTTTTTGTTCCCGCTGGGGGCTCCACCCTGATAGACTACGTGCTGAGCTCGGACACGTGCTTTTGGGGGAGGTGTAGGTTTGCCGGAAGTTGCTCGTCGCAAGGGATTGCAGTCAAACGGCTTCATCTTGTGCAACCAGAAGAGAGGTCTTAACACCCAGTATGCCTGGTTGCTTCTTGATAACTGAAAACATATTTTTGCTGTCAAGATTACTTTTTTATTATAGAGTTAACGTTTTAAGTCCAGCTCACCTCCAAGCTGGAAAGGCTTTTTGTGCACGCTTATCCTAAAACGTTTGCCCTTTCTAATCATTGATAGTAGGGTTAGATACCAGTCCTGATAGGGAGACTTTTTTGCTTCTAAGTTTTACCACTCCTCGGTATACTTATTGGTGTTCTCACAGATGGTTTCCAGATCTGTTCAATACAGCCAGCCAGTCCTGGCAGGCAAGCTACAGGAAACTATCAAGGTGTGGTTGTTTATTAGTCATGTTCCAACATAAGTTACTGATTGGAATTAATATTGGTGATAAGCCAGCAGCACTTATTTGATATAAAACTGCTTGAAGTCTAATCAGGTTCTCAGTTGCCTGAGATAACATCTAAATAGTGAGGTTTTTATGTGCCTACTCACTTTCTTGCAGGTGACATGTCTAAGGGACCAGCAATTGGTATTGATCTTGGGACAACCTACTCCTGTGTAGGTGTCTTCCAGCATGGAAAGGTTGAAATCATTGCCAATGACCAAGGCAACCGAACCACTCCGAGCTACGTTGCCTTCACTGATACAGAGAGGCTCATTGGTGATGCGGCCAAGAACCAGGTGGCAATGAATCCAGCCAACACTGTCTTTGGTGAGTTCAAGCGTTTGTAACTTACTGCTTTTGACCATTCTACAATAGCCAGCTTAAAAGGCAAATGTGAGTAGTCATGATTCATCTTGACCAATGTACAGATGAAATGTACAAACAGCTGACCTTTGAAACATTTGATACATGTTTAATACACTGAAGTAGCCATATTGCAAAATCCCAGTAACTGATCTGTAGTGGTGATCAACAAAAGTTAACAAAGCATTGCTTGGTGGTGTGGTGGGGAAGATTCACTGGGCCTAGTATGCAATTATAGGTGAGATTTGCAGTTGTCAAACTGGATTATGATACACTAATCTGTTTTCTTAACAGATGCTAAGCGTCTTATTGGCCGCAGATTTGATGATTCTGTTGTTCAGTCTGACATGAAGCACTGGCCATTCCGTGTTATCAATGATGGTGGCCGTCCAAAGGTTGAAGTTGAGTATAAAGCTGAGAAGAAGACCTTTTATCCAGAAGAAGTGTCATCCATGGTATTAACTAAAATGAAAGAGATTGCTGAGGCCTATCTGGGGAAGGTACTATGCAATTTTTTCCCACAAGCTGAATTTTTGTGTATTGAAATTGAGATATCTAAAACACTGTCTTTTAATCTAGACTATAACCAATGCAGTCATCACAGTACCAGCTTACTTCAATGATTCTCAACGACAAGCTACTAAGGATGCTGGTACTATTTCTGGCCTTAATGTGCTGCGTATTATCAACGAACCAACTGCAGCTGCTATCGCTTATGGCTTGGATAAGAAGGTATGTGGTATTGAATAACTTTGTAGCCTTAGTGCTCAAGTGGAGGAAAAGCAAGGATGTTGACTGTTAATAATTCACTTGGCACTTAAATTTGCTGGTAGAATAAACTCATTGATCACAATTAACTGGAAATGTTTCTACAAAATGAAATGTCTGATTCATTGAGGTGTAAGTCCCATCTGAAACATTGGGCCTTTAGCTTTTAGTAAAAGGAAACTTCAGTTCTAAATTTTCTCAGGCTTTATCTTGCATCTGTACCTCTGGAATTGTCATCTGTAGCAATGTTACTGCACCCTGCTACATAGATGAAGCAGAAATAACAAGGTGTAGAGCTGGATGAACGCAGCAGCAGAGGAGCAGGAAAGCTGACGTTTTGGGTCTAGACCCTTCAGAAATGCATTTCTGAAGAGTCTAGGCCTAAAACGTCAGCTTGCCTGCTGTGTTCATCCAGCTCTACACCTTGTTATCTCTGATTCCCCAGCATCTGCATCCTACTATCTCTGAAATATAGATGAAGTGTTTGTCATCCCTACTTGATCCAGTAGATACGTTGGTCAACTGCTTGTACTTGGCAATGTCAAATATGTAGATGTGCAGTTAAGTATTTGAAAAACTATAATTGTAGCTGTCATTTAGAATATTCTACAATGAAGAGATTCTCAAGGTATCGTGTTTTTGCTTGTAGGTTGGTGCTGAAAGAAATGTTCTGATTTTTGACC
>NW_025969336.1:0-15661 GCF_021869965.1 Rhincodon typus
CTTTCCGGAGGGACAACTCTCTCCGTGACTCCCTTGTCCGCTCCACACTCCCCTCCAGCTCCACCACACCCGGCACTTTTCCCTGCAACCGCAGGAAGTGCTACACCTGCCCCCATACCTCCTCCCTCACCCCCATCCCAGGCCCCAAGAAGACTTTCCACATCAAGCAGATGTTCACCTGCACATCTGCCAATGTGGTATACTGCATCCGCTGTACCCGGTGTGGCTTCCTCTACATCGGGGAAACCAAGCGGAGGCTCGGGGACCGCTTTGCAGAACACCTACGCTCGGTTCGCAATAAACAACTGCACCTCCCAGTCGCGAACCATTTCAACTCCCCCTCCCATTCCTCAGACGACATGTCCATCCTGGGCCTCCTGCAGTGCCACAACGATGCCACCCGAAGGTTGCAGGAACAGCAACTCATATTCCGCTTGGGAACCCTGCAGCCCAATGGTATCAATGTGGATTTCACAAGTTTCAAAATCTCCCCTCCCCCTACCGCATCCCAAAACCAGTCCAGCTCGTCCCTGCCTCCCTAACCTGTTCTTCCTCCCACCTATCCCCTCCTCCCACCTCAAGCCGCACCTCCATCTCCTACCGACCAACCTCATCCCGCCCCCTTGACCTGTCCATCCTCCCTGGACTGACCTATCCCCTTCCTAACTCCCTACCTACACTCACCTTTCCTGGCCCCATCCCCGCCTCTTTGACCTGTTTGTTTCCTCTCCACCTATCCTCTCCTCTATCCCTCTTCTATCCGCCTCCCACTCTCTCCCTATTTATTTCAAAACCCCCTTCCCCTCCCCCTTTTCTGATGAAGGGTCTAGGCCCGAAACGTCAGCCTCTCTGCTCCTATGATGCTGCTTGGCCTGCTGTGTTCATCCAGCCCTGCACCTTGTTGTCTCGGATTCTCCAGCATCTGCAGTTCCTACTATCTCTGGCTTGAATTTCAAGCTGACTTTGTGTTAAACAGAATATTGTTTACATTTAGCTGTTAATAACTCGGCTACCACTGACATTCCTCAATGTATTTGACAATGAAAGTTTACTCTGGCTCTTTAAAAAAATTATTAGACATTTATCTTGGAAATCCAATAAAGGCAGATTGTTTTACAGTCCTGAAGAAGGGTAAGACTTGAAATGTTGACTGTTACTTTCCTCCAGATGCTGCCTGGCCTGCTGTGTTCTTCCAGCCTTCCATTTGTATACCTTGGATTCCAGCATCTGCAGTTGTTTTTTTGTCTCTAAATGTTCTACACCTTTAGAGCGTAATTATGAACAGGTTATCTCTGCGATTATCAGAATTTCTTGTGATATTTAAGAGCGACTAATTGGGAACTGAAAAGCTAATGCAGTTGAGGTAAAGTGCTTGGTTTTATCATCGAAAGCCTTTGTAAGTTATTGAAAGCAGATATCTGTAGAAAGTTATAGAGTGCTGTGACTGAAGTTTTTTTCTTAATCCCATCTTTCACAATGTTGATGGTAGGGTAAAAGTTCTGGTGGGTTGTAACGATGAAGTATTTTCAGCTGGCTTGTGATAATATGTAGATTTTCTGACTCACTGGAGATAAACAGACCCACACTTCAGGATTTCACGAGTACTGACTTCAATATCAGGTTTGAAAAGCACAGCTTCAAAAACAACTTTCTCCATGAACAAGAACGAGCTAGATTCTCACCCCCATGGAATTTGATAACTAGGAAAATAATTTCGCAGGAATTATTCATTTAGAAGCTTAATAGGAATACTTAATAATTAGAATGTGCTCAGGAGAACATGCACGATAAGGCTTAAAGCTAATCATAACCATGAAATAGTATATTAATTGCATATCTCAACTTACTGATTGACGTCTTTATCGACCCAACTTCTTTCTGTAGAGTTTAGGAGATTTATCCTAGATTATTAATGAAGCTATGAAACATAACTGTGGTTAATGAAACTGGTTATGTGCTTGAAGTTACTGAAGGGGATGTGGAGCGGCATTTTAGTGATCAATCTAATAAACAAATTAACTGCCTTTGAAACAGACAGCACACCTAGCTAATTAAGGCACTCATTGCTGAATGAACTGGGACAAATAGCATTGAAGAACTACTACTGTTTCTTAAACAGAACAATTCATAGAGGGGTAATCTGCACTCACTGTCCAAATAAGCTATGACTCAGTCCAGGGGTGGCACGGTGGCTTAGTGGTTAACACTGTTGACTCACAGTGCCAGAGACCCACTCGATTCCACTCTTGGGCAACTGTCTATGTGGACTTTGCACATTCTCCCTGGTTAAACAAAGGACAGGTCTGGCAGCTGAATGTCCCAAGATTTAGATGTTTCGAGTGTGAGAGAAAGGGATGTAAAAGGGATGTGGGAGTTGCATTACTGGTAAAGGAGTATCTCACAGCTGCACTGAGGGAGGATACATCAGAGGATTCATGCAGCGAGGCAGTATGGGTATAACTCAGGAATAGGAAAGGTGAAATCACAATGCTGGGGGTACACTACAGCCTCCCAATAGCCAGCAGGAAATAGAGGAGAGAATATGCAGACAGATTTTGGAAAGATGTAAAAACAGCAGGGTGGTTGCAATGGGTGATTTTAACTCACCCTGTATTGACTGGGACTCACTTTGTACTAGAGGCTTGGATGGAGCAGAATTTGTAAGGAGGATTTCTTGCTACAGTAAATTATCAGTCCAACGAGGGAAAGGGTTATATTGGACCTAGGTTTGGGAAATGAGCCTGGCCAGGTGAGTGAAGTCACGGTGAGGGAGCATTTTGGGAGTAGTGACTATTATACTGTGAGTTTTAAATTACTTATGGATAGGGATGACAGCAGTCATTCGTGAAGGTTTTGGGAAGGCGAACTACAACAATATTAGGCAGGAAGTGGAAACTATTGACTGGAAGCAGCTGTTTGAGGGTAAATCCACATTGGACATGTGGGAGTATCTCAAGAGGCAGTTAATAAGAGTTCAGGAGCAGCACATTCCTGTAAGAATGAAGGATAGGTATGGCAAGTTATGTGAATGTTGAATGACTAGGAATGTTATGACTTTGGCCAAAAAGGAAAAGGAAGCATATTTAAGGTCTAGGAGGATGGGAATTGACAAAGCCCTTAAAGTATATAAGGAACATAGGAAAAAACTTAAGCAAGGAATTATGAGGGCTAAAAGGGGTCACAAAAAGTCATTAGCAAACAGGATTAAGGAGAATCCCAAGGCTTTTTATACATATATAAAAAGCAAGAGGGTAACCCAGGAAAAGGGTTGGCCCACTCAAGAACAAAGGAGGGAGTCTATGTGTGAAACCAGAAGAGGTAGGCGAGTTCCTAAATAAATACTTTGTATCAGTATTCACCAAAGAGAAGGAATTGGTAGAGGATGATCTCGGGAAGGGAGTGTCGAATTTCTAAGCCAAGTTGCTATTAAAAAGAAAGTGGTGTTGTGCCTCTTAAAAAGTATTAAGCTAGATAAGTCCCCGGGTCCTGATGGGATCTATCCAAGAATATTGAGGAAGGCAAGAGAATAAATTGCTGGAACATTGACAGACATCTTTGTATCCTCTTTGGACACAGGTGACATCCCATAGGACTGCAGAATAATCAATGTTGTCCCATTGTTTAAAAAGGGCAACAGGGGTAATCCAGGAAATTACAGGCTTGTGAGCCTCACGTTGGTGACGGGGAAATTATTGGAAAAGATTCTCAGGGACAAGATCTATAAGCATTTAGAAACAAATGGACTGATTAGCGATAGACAGCGTGGTTTTGTGCAGGGGAGTTCATGCCTCACTAACTGGATCGAGTTTTTTGAGGAGGTGACAAAGATGATTAATGAGGGAAAGGTGGTTGATGTTGTCTACATAGATTCAGTAAAGCCTTTTACAAGGTCCCTCACAGCAGACTGGAACAAAAGGTGAAGTCAAATGGTATCAGGGGTGAGCTGGCAGGATGGATACAGAACTGGCTTAGTCATAGGAGACGGTAGCAGTGGAAGGATGCTTTTCAGAATGGAGTGCTGAAACTAGTGATGTTCCACAGGGGTCAGTGCTGGGACCTCTGCTGTTCGTGATCTACATAAATGATTTGAAGGAAATCGTGGCTGGTCTAATTAGTAAGTTTGCAGACAATACAAAGATTGATGGAGTTGTGGAGTGTGATGAGGATTGTCAGAGGATACAGCAGGATACATATCAATTGAAGGAAAGGGCAGAAAAATGGCAGATGGAGTTTAATCGGGACAAATGTGAGGTGATGAATTTTGGAAGATCAAATACAGGTGGAAATTATACAGTGAATGTCAGAACACTTAGCAGTATTGATATGCAGAGGGATCTGGGTGTGCAGGTCCACAGATCACTGAAGGTGGCAACACAGGTAGATATAGGAGTAAAAAAGGCCTGTGGCATGCTTGCCTTCATTGGAAGGGACATTGAATGTAAGGATAGACAAAATATGCTGCAGCTTTATACAACTTTAGTTAGGCTGCACTTGGAATATTGTGTGCAGTTCTGGTCACCACAGTACCAGAAGGATGTGGATGATTTGGAGAGGATACAGAAAAAGTTTACCAGGATGTTGCCTGGTATGAAGAAAGGTTGAACACAGTGGGGCCTTTTTTCCCACAGGAACACAGGAGGTCGAGGGGCGACCTGATAGAAGTCTATAAGATTGTGAATGACATGGATACTGTGGAAAGTATAAGGCTTTTTCCCAGGGTGGAGCGGTCAATTACTAGGCGACACAGGTTCAAGGTGCGAGAGGGGAAGTTTAACAGAGATGTTTTTCACACAAAGGATGGTGAGTGTCTGGAATATGCTACCAGAGGAGATGGTGGAAGCAGACACAATGGCAGTATTTAAATAGCACCTGGATGAATACATGAACAGAAAGAGAATAGACGGGTACAGATCCTGTCCAAAGATGTGCAAGTAACGTGGATTAGCTATGCTAAATTGGGCATAGTATCCAGGAATGCACTGGTTTGGTGGATTAGCAAATGGGGAAATACAGGGATATGGGGTCTGGGTGGGATAGTGTTCGGAGGGTTGGCATAGATTTAATGGGCTTATTGGCCTGTTTCTACACCAAAGGGATCCTACTCTAAGATTCTAGATATGCAGCCTTCTCAGATTCCCTTCAATACGACTGACCTTTAAGACATTTTAAAAGACCAGGGTGCTAATTTTGTTTTGTACTGTATTAAGAAGTTAGTCAACTACCAAAAATCATCTACCAAACTGTCACATTTGCATCCTTCACCTCATTTGATGTTGGTTAATTATTTAATCACAAGCTGTTGCGTTATATAAGGGTGCAACTATTTTTAGAGCAAAATGATAAATAGTGTTCCTATCAAACTATAAATCTTAGAAGGTAATTTAGGCCAAACTAAAAGACAATTATACTAACAATCCCCGAGGACACAAAATGATGATTCCACACATAGATTTTAAACGTCTTTTTTCTTTGTGGAATTCTGTAATGCTTGTAGAGGTCAGAAGAATAGCTTCCAGAATATTGTTCACAGGTTTAAGAGTTTGAATAAAGAATTGTGTAACAAAGAGAAGTCAATGCACATCTATGCGTGTGTACTTTATCATTCTTAGGGGTTTCCAAGGAAACAAACATATATATTTTGCAATCAATACTTCACTTTTACTAAATAGCACCACATTACCTCATTTTTTGTAGCTCAACTTCAAAAATGATTGGCATGCACACTTTTGATCTAACCAATGGTCAAGGAAAATTACGCTACAAGACCAATCATTCTCTGATGTCTTCTTGTGTCCCTAGAATGAATACAGTCAATGATTAATGGTTTCATTATTGGAATAGCTGATCAAATTGGTTGAGGGAGAGGACAAGAACACATGGTGAACGCTTGGTTTCCAGAACACAATAAATTTGATAGTTTGCTTACAATTCACTTTTAACCTATCAGTAGTTAGTTATGTAGGAAATAGAACTTAAGTGTGAGATTTTCTCCAATAATTTCACCAAAAATTAGGTGAGTTAAGCCAATAAATGCAGGAAAATGGGTGGTGAGACTGACTTTTATTTCTATCCTCCTTCCATCACCAGAACTGGTGTGAACTGTCCCTTATATGCCTGCTAATGGTAAAGAGGTGCTGTTGAAATCAGTCTTCCGAATAGAGCTCCATTTTGTCCACTCTATTCAGTGCCACGCCCATAGAAGTTGTTGATTTATCCAAGGTGAGATGGGGTAAGATTCATAAAATGAAGGGAGATGATTGAATATGGCCTTCTGCTTCTTCAACTTGTACTCCAAAATATCACTTGTTCAGTTCTCAACCAGTTCTAAGCAGATCCATCCGCACAACTTTGTGATTTCAATTTTGAAATTTTCCTCTGCCTTTAAAATTTAACAGCAATAATAACTATGTCAGAGTAGGATATAGAGGGAAACATTTCAGCAGAAAGTGGTAAAGCACAATATGGAATCACCTATATTTGTACAGATATTATTAAAAGATATGAGAGTAGAGGTGACCTTCCCTCCATCATAAGACCAGAAGTGGAGATGTTTGCTGATGATTACACAATGTTCAGCACCATTCACAACTCCTCAAATACATTCTTCTCAAACATCTGCACATTCACATCCAAATACAGCAAGCCCTGGCCAAATTCAGGTTTGGACTGACAAGTGACAAGCACCACATGCGCCACACTTGTATGGACGGGTGCGACTCCAACAACTCTCAAGGAGCTTGATGCCATCCAGGACAAACCAGCCTGCTTGACAGGTACCATATCCACAAACATCCACTCCCTCCACCACTGATACTCGGTAGCAACAACGTGTGCTATCTACAACTTGCCCCAAGGAATTCACCAAAGATCCTCAGATAGTACCTTTCAAACACACAGCCACTTCCACCTAGAAGTACATGGGCAACAGATACATGGGAACACCACCAACTGCAGGTTCCCCTCTAAGCCACTCACCATCCTGACTTGAAATATATTGGTGTTCCTTTCTGTTCAGAAACTGGGCCCAGCTGGCGCCTCCTCCAACTGGTCAGGGGGCCAACTATGACTACGGTCGAGATGACCACCGGAGTTGTTTCTTTTTTTTCCCTTTGTTTTTTCCCTTTAGTTGGTGTACGTACCCCCAGGGTAATCCGGGACGGCTAGGATGACCGGGTAGGTGAAAGTGTGTTTTTTTTTTGTATTTTCTACGAATAAAGTATATTTTTTTAAATAAAAAAAAAAATTGGTGTTCCTTTACTGTTGTTGGGTCAAAATCCTGGAATTCCCTCCCTAATGGCCTGGTGGATCAACCCACAGCAGGTGGACTGCAGCAGTTCAAGAAGGTAGCTCACCACCACCTTCTCAACGGCAACAATGGATGGGATATAAATGCTGGCCAGCCGGTGACGCCCACATGTCACAAATGAATACAGAATGCAAAAGTGCCAGGTAGTGACCATCTCCATCAGAAGAGAATCTTGCATCAAGTAACTCATCTTCTGACTTGCGAAAGCCTGTCGACCAAATACAAGGCATAAGTCAGAAATGTAATGGAATACACCCCTGTTGATTGCCTGGATGAGTGTTGCTGCAACAGCACTTAAGAACTTGGTTCCATCGAGGACAAAGCAGCCTACTTGATTGGCAGCTCATCCAAACATTCAACCCCTCCGTGAGTGATGCACAGTTGCTGCAGTGTGTGCCAACTATAAGGTGCACACTGCAGAAATTTGCAAATGCTTCTTTAACAATGCCTTGCAAACATACAGTCCAGCAGGACAAGGGAAGCAGATACGTAGAAACATCACCACCTGCAAGTTCCCCCGGGGTCAAAGGTACTGGAAGTTCTTCCTTAATAGGATTTTCACTGTAAGCTAGAATAAATGAAGCACAGTGGTTGAAGAAATCAGTTGTAAACCACATTCTCAAGGGCAATTAGGGAAGGGCCAGAAATGCTGGCCCAGACAGAGAAGTCCTCATTTCACAAGTGAATAAAGAGAAAATGAAATTTCCAACCATTTCATTCCTGTTGTTACCATGGAAACGTTTACCTCCATGGAATAATCTCACTTGCTGACCAGAACTTGATCCTTACAGTAGTGAGGCTAATGCAATGCACAAATTATAAATATTGCAAAAATCATTCTTTTTTTATTTTTGCTAGGTACAGCCTACATATTGTGCCTGTACACACAACATGTTAAGGAACTAACATCAAGGGCAGTTAAAACATTTCTCAGCAGAAAGTCATCAATGCAGGGACCTGACTATGCACATTTAATATAAAACAAGTGATAATTATACAGCCATCTATTTTATATCTCTCCTGCATTTTCGGTCCATCGAATTCAAAAGGACGTGACAATCAGGATAGATGTGAAATGAGTTGTCAGTTTACTGTGATTTGTTTCACACCCTTACACACAATCAAAATTGACTCTATTGTTTGCGAAAAGTATGAATTTGTCTTAGCCTATATATTACTGATCTGAATTGTTTGATTGATCAATTAGGTGGGAGGGGAGGTGTCATCATCTCATGCAATTTTCAAACGTTATTATTTACAGTGTTGTTCAGTTTGAAACAACCAACATGGCACACAGATTCTTTTTCTTATTGCATAAAACCCAGGCCAGACAGATAGTGAAATTTTAAGTCAGTTAGATTGCATCATGATATGTGAGATTCCATTATGAAGATACCTAGCTCACCTCTTGCAGTCGTTGTAGCAAAAGTAGTAATTATAATAGCCTGCTTGCAGTTACTGTATATTCACTTTATCTAGCTAGCAATCACATAATCCAGACTATGTACAAGTCTCTAATATTATAGCTGTGTAAATAATGTTGTTAATAAACTTCAAGGTATCTGTCTCAACAAATCCCAGTTTTCATGGTATATCTTACCAGGACTAACACATAGGAAATGCTCAAATTGTACCAGACCGGCAGTACTATACTTGAATATGCTAGACTAGCAGTGATATGAAATAAAATTCAAGTTGGCAACAAATCAGTGCTACAAAGTATTAGCAGCAGTAGCAGTTGAAGACTTCGTAACTTAATAATCACCTATATGAGTTCAGAGATGATGTTTACAGCAAACAACCAGGACCAATGTAGTCCAACCGATTCTGAAGAGCTGTAATCTCATTAGAGAAGGAACATTCATGTGTGCTGAGTTTATTGAAAAAAAAGGAGCAGTTCATCCATCGATCTGGCATTGAAAAGTGTAATCTTACCATCAGATCAACCAGACCCCCATCAAAAGTTTTGTAAAGGCTGAAAGACATCTCCTTTCAAGCAGCAATCCTCGGGCAATGTTATCCTCAGTCAAAGTGCAGGCAAAACAGTTGGAAAAATGTGTGCTCTATGCTGGTATCATCCTGCTAATTTCAAAGCAATAATGAAAATATAGGAATAAATAAAGAAACATTACACCTTAATGTTACACTAGCATTTTTGAGAGTGTAGAGCTAGAAACAAAAAGGGAGAGCAAATGTTTAAAGATAGATTGGTAATCATCTGGCACCTTGTTAGAGTTTCATTTATTTAAAGAAAGAATAAAATTTTACTTCATGGACCAACAAATACCTGATAAGGAAAGGCAGACAGTAAAACTCTATAATCTTCTAGAAAACGAGAGAGTGAGAAGGGCCACTTCTCATGTAATTATGATAATGACAGCAGAGATCATGACAAAACATTCCAGCATTTAAAATACCAGCTTTAAGTTCTAGTCAACCTCAAGATACACAAACTCGAGTTCATGTTGTACTGGCAATAGCCCAGTGAAATAATTGACCAATTCGTAGACAGGGGTTAGCACAAAGATATGGAATGTTACTTCATCAAAGCTCATTTAGCTGAATGGCTTATAGACAGGAAATTGCCTCACACCTATTAACTCCATCAGAACAGCACTTTTAGACAAAACCAAAAGAGTATGGCCTTAATGAACTGTTATATGATGGATACAAGTTTAAAGCTATTGTTGTAGGCCAGTAATAGCTTGGACTCTGCAGTGACCATTGCAGCAATCAGCAAGTTCTGTAAAACATTCACATCTTATATTAGTGTAGAGCATTTCAAAATATATGCATATAGATTTAAAACCGCAAGTAGTGCAGTTGCCCAGAGAAACCCAAATTACAACACAATACTCCACAGCAGCATTTGGAGAAGAGCTACCCAAAGGACATTGTCAGACATTTCCGAAGTTCCATTCACAGCATGTAAGCGCATCAGTGAAGACATCAGGAACAAAGTTTACAGACCCCAGTATGAAAGTGCATGTGGTCAATTTGACACACCACATGAATGCCATCAATAAACTGAAACTTTTATCTCCATCTAAGTTACATACCCAAAAGGAACAAACAATGTGTTACGTACCAAAATTTATGCTGGTGCTGGTACACATTTCACCCCTTTACATACGCCACACAAGATGTTTTCTGCAAACTCTAACTATGGGTGCAGTCCACATGTAATAAGTAACTGCTTACAAGTCTAACATCGCATGCATTGTCTTATCCAACTTATATGTCAATCTGCTTCCTTTGAATGGACACCTGAAACCTTTTACATCACTGAAACACCTGGACTGCGGTTGGTTGGCCAGTATTCAGATCTGCATAATATTACAGGATTTAAAAAAGACACAGAATCATAGTCAAAATCATAGAGGTCTACATCACAGAAAAAAGACGCTTTGACCCATCGAAGCTGTGAAAAACAACCACCTAAATATTCTATTCCAATTCTCCTTTCGGACCATAGTCTTGTATGCGTTGGCATTACAAGTTATCATCTAAACACTTCTTAAATGTTATGAGGGTTTCTGCCTCTACTACCCCTGGGTTCCAGATTCCCATCCTCTGGGCAAATAAAATCTTCCACAAATCCCCTTTAAGCCTCCAGCCCTAAGCCTTAAATATAGGTCCCCAGTCATCAGTCCCTCCACCAAGGGGAAAAGTTCCTTCCTTTCTACCTTATCCATGCCCCTCATAATGTCATACATCTCAACTATGTCCCCCTTCTGCCTCCTATGCTCCAAGGAAAGCAAACCCAGTCTATCAAACATCTCTTCATAAATAAATTCTCCATCCCAGGCAAAAAGGTGGCAAATTTCATCTGTATCCTCTCCAATGCACTCACATCCTTCCTACTTCAAGAAATGCATGCAATGCTCTAGCATTAGCCAAATCAATGCTCTATACAGTACCAGCATAACCTTCCTGCTTTTAAACTCTGTGCCTCAGCTAATAAAAGGAAGTATCCCATATGCTGTCTTATTTTATTGATCTGTCTGCTACCTCAGGGGCCCAGTGGACATACACACGAAGATCCTGCTTATCCTCAGTGCTTCCCAGAGTCCTACCATTTATCATGCATTACCTCGCCTTGTTGGTCTTGCCCAGGTACATCAGTTTTTTTTTAATTTATTTATGGAATGTGAGTATCAATGGTGACATTTGTTGCATCCTGAATTAAGTTAAGAGTCAACCATGTTGCTGTGGGTGTGAAGTCCCATGTAGGCCAGGCCAATTAAGGATGGCACATTTACTTTGCTAAAGAACATTAGGGAACCAAATTCTTTTCTCCTTGGAAATTGACATCATCAGACTCTTAATTCCAGATCTTTCTCATCGAATTGAAATTCCACCATCTGCTATGGATTTGAACCTGGGTCCCCAGAACATTAGCTGGGCCTCTGGATTAATAATCATGTGACAATACCACTAGACCATTGCCTCCCCTAACTGTAAACCCAGAGATTCCAAACTACAACATCAAGTTTATCCAGGACCAGACTAACCTTTACTGAGACACATTTAATGCTATTAGCAAGTTCAAGTGGATATAGCACTGCAAACAAAAAATGGAGCTGAATTCTCCACATTAGTGCAGCATTTACAATTAGGATCGGGTCAAAATGGAACTAGATTCTATGTGACAAAACAATATCATTTGCAAAGTTGGCATCATCATACTGACAGATGCAACTCCAGTACTTGTGTTCTTAAGAGAGATTGCACTATACGTCTGTGCTTAGATCCAAGTTAACTAAATATTGCAGCAACAAAGATGCCCAAACATGATTACAAGCCTGGAAGAGCACAATGCCAAGTTATCAGGTGCCAAACATTTTTGAAAAGAGAATCCTGAATTATGATTCCCGATTCCCTTTGCTCTTCAAATTTGCAAAGCATTTTTTCGGCTAGAAAATAATCTACACCTTTATTCTGAGATAGTAAGAACTGCCGATGCTGGAGTCAGAGACAACACAGTGTGGAGCTGGAGGAAAACAGCAGGCCAGAGGGGCAGGAAAGCTGACGTTTTGGGTCGGGACCCTTGTTCAGAAATGGGGAGGGGGAACGGAGCTCAGAAATAAATAGAGAGAGGAGGGGTGGAACGGGGGAAGGTAGGTGGGATGATGATAGGTGAGTGCAGGTAGGCAGTGGTGTGGATTGGTAAGTGAGGTGGGAGGGGCGGATAGGTGGGAGAGAAGACGGACAGGTCAAGGAGGCGGGGGTGAGAGGGAGGGTTGGTCATGGGATGAGGCCAGGGGTGGGGAGATTTTGAAACTGGTAAAGCCCACATTGAGACCATTGGGTTATAGGCTCCCAAGGCGGAATATGAGGTGCCGCTCCTCTGGTTTCTGGGTGGTTTCGTTGTAACACTGGAGGAGGCCCAGGATAGACATGTCGCCCAGGGAGTGGGACGGGGAGTTGAAAGTGGTCTCCAAGCCACCGCTTGGTCTCACCGATGTAGAGGAGTCTATATCAGGAGCAGCAGATGCAGTAGACCACATTAGCGGATATGCAGGAGAACCTCTATCTGATGTTGAAGGTTTGTTTGGTTCCTTCGATGGAAGTGAGGAGGGAGGTGTAGGGGTAGGAGTAGCACTTCCTATGGTTGCAGAGAAAGGTGCCGGGGGTGGTGGGACTAGTGGGAAGTGTGGAGCTGATGAGGGATTCGCGGAGAGAACGGTCCCTACGGAAGGCAGATAGAGGTGGGGAGGGAAATATATCCTTGGTTGTGGGGTCAGATTGCAGGAAAGGGGTGTTTTTGTTGCACGGAGGGGATGTGAGGGTAGAGATGCGGGAAACACCAAGAGATGTGGTTGAGAGCATTTTCGACCACTGAAGGAGGGAAGTTGCAGTCCTTGAAATTAGAGGACATCTGGGATGTTTGGAAGTGGAACGCCCCATCTTGGGAGCAGATGCGTCGGAGGCAGAGGAATTGGGAGTAGGGGATAGCATTCTTGCAGGAAGGTGGGTGAGAGGAGTTGTAGTCTAGCAGCACCTCATATTTCCGCCTTAGGAGCCTACAACCCAATGGTCTTAATGTGGACTTTACTAATTTCAAACTCTCCCCACCCCCGGCCTCAGCTTATGGCCAACCTTCCCTCTCATTCCTGACTCCTTGACCTGTCCGTTTTCTCCCCAACCTATCCGCTTCTCCCACCTCACTGACCAATCCCCACCACTACCTACCTGTACACACCTATCACCATCCCACCTACCTTCCCCAGCCCCATCTCACCTCTCTCTATTTATTTCAGAGCTCCCTTCCCCCTCCCCCATTTCTGAAGGAGGATCCCGACCTGAAACATCAGCTTTCCTGCTCCTCTGATGCTGCCTGGCCTGCTGTGCTTCTCCAGCTCCACACTGTGTAATCTACGCCTCTATTCTTTCTACCGAAGTGCATACCTCACACTTTCCCATATTGTATTCCATCTGCGACTCCTTTGTCTACTCTCCTAGGCTAAATACATCCTTCTGCAGTTTCCCCACCATCTCAGCAATACCTTTCCCTCCATCAATCTATGTGTCATTTGCAAACTTAACAAAAATACCCTCAGTTCCTTCGTCCAGATCATTAATGTACAACATGAATAATGGCTTCAACACTGACCCCTCCAGAATTCCAATAGTCACCAGCTGCTATCTGAAAAAGACCCCTTTATCCCCATGCTCTGCCAGTCAGTAATCCTGTATCCATGCCAGTGCCTTGTCCTTAACACCATGAGCTTTTATTCTATGTAGCAGCCTCCTGTGTGGCACCTTGTCCAAGGCTTTCTGGAAATCCTAATACTTTCCAAATGACTGTCAAAGGTGTCTTGGCTTCTTCAAATTTTAATCCTCATATATTTAAAATTTTGAGGTCTTGTTCACAAAGATACACCATATATATGACAGGAAAATCACCAGCATATTTTCCAACCTCTCAAAATTGTTTTAATATCCAGCAAGTGTGCACTTCAATGTTATGATCCCTCCAAACTGACTCGGAAGTAAATGCATCCCGATAAAGGACTCTGATTGTGTCTGCTACAGAAAGACAAACTTTCTGTTTTTGGACTGAAAGTCCTTCTGATAGGTCAGGCAAACTATTCCGATATTGGAAGAGAAACACTTACTGTAGTTTTCAGAACTCAATAGTTTTGCAAATATCTCTTTAGCAAGCATTTAATTGTTCAAAGTGACCACAAATCATTGGAACTGTTGAAACCCATTCACAAGTGCACCTCCAAAACTCCTGTGGCTATGGGTGAAGATCCAGAGGTAAGACTTAAAGATACGTTACATTCCAATGCTTTTAGCTGTCTTCCAAATCCTGCTAAGAACAAACTTTAGTTCTTTACAGCTACAAGCAGATATTAATGAATCTGAGGTAACTAAAGTTTTTTGTTGCTTTAAAACTGCATGGTGAATGGCCCCAAAAGTCTAGCTTGTTAATCCCAATAAGTGTTAACATCAATCACTTCCAGATAATTTAAATCCATCCATACACATTGCAGCTTCTACTTTGCTTTTGGCAAAAGGATCAGAATGAAGATTGGGCGACTTTTTTAGGCAGTTATGATCTGGAATATACTGTCAGAAAGGCTGGTAGAAGTAGATTCAACAACCTTACAAAGGGAATTACACATGTATTTAAAAAGGGAAATCAAGCAGGATTTTATAGAAAGACCAAGGAATGTAGGACTAACTGACTAGCTCTTTTAAAGAGCCAGTACATGTATGATGGGACAAGTGGCTTCGTTCTGTGCCTTTAACTGCCTTTGGAATTTCTCCCTAAATCATCTTCTCACACTTTAAAAAAAACTATCTACCAGTATAAGGGTACCCACCTTACCTTCAGTAGCAGTTGCAATGACAGTAGCAACAGTAATAACATGTTTGTAGTTACTATATGTATGCTGCATGTAGTAATTAAGCACAGAATCCGGATTGTAAATCTGAAATATCCTGCTTTGTAGATCAATATCAAATTTTGTTTTATTATGTGCATACAAAGTGATTTAAGATATTTTATTACGTTAATAAGTGCAGACTTATTATGCTGATTGTTATTCTATGTTTCAATCATTTTATCTGAGCTGGAATAAAACACTTCTGACCATGCCATTTATTTGCCTTTGATTGATCTGACTGAGGCTGCTATCTTAAAAACAATTTCTGTATAGTTTTGTTCTATGCCATTTTGAAACTCAAGTTAATACCTTTACAGGGAGCGAACGATCATTCTATTTATCTAGAGATAGTAGGAACTGCAGATGCTGGTGAATGCGAGACAACAAGGTGCAGGGCTGGATGAACACAGCAGGTCAAGCAGCATCATAGGAGCAGAGAGGCTGACGTTTCGGGCCT
>NW_025969337.1:0-15659 GCF_021869965.1 Rhincodon typus
GCATCAAACACATGAAAATGTGTCTAGTTCTGATGAAAGGTCGCCGACATGAATTAAGAAGCTTATTTTAAAAGACGCACAGACAAACAGACAAAGAGTGAATTTAACCGGCAGGAGGAGTCTGTCAGGAGACAAAGGAGCAATCTCTAAATTGGTTGATAATTGAGACATTTGCCTGGGGCAGATCATGATCCAACAAAATAAACTAGCCGACTTAACACATTCTGTTTTGGGCAACATTGCTCTGTGATGTTTCCCACAACCTGATGCCCCAATAATCCCTGCTCCATGTCAATAAAAGCTGCTCCGGGTGAGGTTGGAGCTCACAGCCTCGGCATTTCACGCGCCTCTATACTGTCATAGAAGGACCGCGCGCTCACCGATTGCGTCACTGGAGCCACAGAGTAGTTCCGCGCGCTCATTGCCATCCCCATTTCCGGTTGTATCTTCGCGGCTGCGCCACTGAGTTTCTCTGATTTTGGGCCGGGGAATTGGGATTGTATGATCTTCTGCAGCAGTGGTTACTTCCTTGTGAGAGGAAACTGGTGAAGGAACCAATGTTAAACTACATTGCTGTTGAAATAGTACCTTTCTTAGTGCATGCCTATGGAACTGGATCATCCCCAATGGACTACAGTCCACATTCAGGCCTTCCCAATTTGTCCCAACCGTGACAATGTCTACATTCAGAACATTGAGATCCTTCAAAAACGTTTCTCCTTGTGACTCCTGAAACACACACTCGCACCAATGCGCCAGCATCTCCTGGCACTACAATCAAGCCTACCCCAGCTCAGAGCCTCCCTCTCCCAGACTTGCAAAGGACCTCTCCTGTTTTTTATTCTTCGTAGGATCCACAACCTGAACTCACAATTCTACTCAGCTTTATTGGACACTTAAAAACCGTAAGTACAGTAAACTTACTGGTGCCTACCACCCAAAACAGGCTTCCTCCACTCCCCCAAACCCCAACCCTACCCAGGACCTTCCCCACAATGAGCCCGCCGCCATTGGCCATGTGGCCACTGTCGGAGCACCCACGAATGACGTCACATCCGCCACCGCCGGGTACACCACTTCTGGGACAGCGAACACCATCGACACCGCTGCTGATGACACCGCCTCCATTTCCGAGGCCAACACCATAGACACTGAGGACGCACCTACCGTCACCGCTGCTGCCGCCGCCTATCCCGCTCCGCCCTCTACCGACATCGCCCTGCTCACCACCGATGCCAATGTCGCGCCGCCCACCAGCGACGCTGACGTCGCTCTGCCCATCGCCTCCACAGCCAGCAGCTCCAGAGGAGACAACAGCACCCAGCCCTGCCGAGTCTTCACCATCCCCCGAGACCTTCCCCTTACTGAGGACGCACAGTCAGTCCTCAGTAAAGGGCTCACCTTTGTCCCCCTCCACCCACAGATCAATGAATGCCGCTCATGTTTGGACATTGAGCAGTTTTTCCGTTGCCTCCGCCTCTGTGATTACTTCCTCAACTGTGAGCCTAACCCTCCCTCCACTGACCCTTTCTCCTGCCTCCAACACACCCCCTCCTCCTGGACACCACCCCAAGGCCTCCTACCCTCCCTCGACCTCTTCATCTCCAACTGCCATCGTGACATCAATCGCCTCAACCTCTCCACCCCTCTCACCCACTCCAACCTCTCCCCCGCAGAACGTGCAGCTCTCCACTCCCTCTGCTCCAATCCCAACCTCACCATAAAACTCGCGGACAAGGGAGGTGCAGTTGTAGTATGGCGCACTGACCTCTACATCGCCGAGGCCAGGCACCAACTCTCCGACACCTCCTCCTACCGCCCCCTTGATCATGACCCCACCCCCAACCACCAAACCATCATCTCCCAAACCATCCACAACCTCATCAGTTAAGGTGACCTTCCACCCTCATCGTTCCCCAACACCGCACAGCCCGCTTCTTTCTCCTTCCCAAAATCCACAAACCTGACTGCCCTGGTTGACCCATTGTCTCCGCCTGCTCCTGCCCCACCGAACTTATCTCCACCTATCCGGACTCCATTTTCTCCCCCTTGGTCCAGGAACTCCCCACCTACGTCCGTGACACCATCCACGCCCTCCACCTCCTCCAGAACTTCCAATTCCCCGGTCCCCAACACCTCATCTTTACCATGGACGTCCAGTATCTATACACCTGCATTCCCCATACAGATGGCCTAAAGGCCCTCCACTTCTTCCTATCCCGCAGGCCGGACCAGTCCCCCTCCACTGACACCCTCATCCGCTTAGCTGAACTCGTCCTCACCCTCAACAACTTCTCTTTCAATTCCTCCCACTTCCTACAGACAAAGGGGGTAGCCATGGGTACCTGCATGAGCCCAAGCTATGCCTGCCTCTTTGTAGGTTACGTGGAACAATCCTTGTTCCGTAGCTACACTGGCCCTAAACCCCACCTCTTCCTCCATTACATCGATGACTGTATCGGCGCTGCCTCGTGCTCCCACAAGGAGCTCAAACAGTTCATCCACTTCACTAACACCTTCCACCCCAACCTTAAGTTTACCTGGACCATCTCTAACACCTCGCTCCCCTTCCTGGGCCTCTCGGTCTCCATATCGGGCAACCACCTAGAAACCGATATTCATTTCAAGCCCACTGACTTCCACAGCTACATAGAACACACCTCCTCCCACCCACCTTCCTGCAAAAATGCTATCCCCTATTCCCAATTCCTTTGCCTCAGCCGGATCTGCTCCCAGGATGAGGCATTCCACTCCCGTACATCTCAGATGTCCTCGTTCTTCAAGGACCACGACCTCCCCCCGTCAGTGGTCGAGAACGCCCTCGACCGTGTGTCCCACATTTCCCGCAACTCAACCCTCACACCCCATCCCCGCAATAACAATCAAAACAGAATCCCCCTCGTCCACACGAGCCACCCCACCAACCTCCGAATCCAATGCATCATCCTCCGACACTTCCGCCATCTGCAATCCGACCCCACCACCAAAGAAATTTTTCTCTCCCACCCTTATCTGCTTTCCGGAGGGACCACTCTCTCCGTGACTCCCTTGTCCGCTGCACACTCCCCTCCAGCCCCACGTCACCTGGCACTTTTCCCTGCAACCGCAGGAAGTGCTACATCTGCCCCTACACCTCCGTCCTCACTCCCATCCCAGGCCCCAAGAAGACTTTCCACATCAAGCAGATGTTCACCTGCACATCTGCTAATGTGCTATACTGCATCCGCTGTTCCCGTTGTGGCCTCCTCTACATCGGGGAAACCAAGCGGAGGCTTGGGGACTGCTTTGCAGAACACCTCCGCTCGGTTCGCACTAAACAACTGCACCTCCCAGTTGTGAACCATTTCAACTCCCCCTCCCATTCCTCAGATGACATGTCCATCCTGGGCCTCCTGCAGTTCCACAACGATGCTAACCGAAGGTTGCAGGAACAGCAACTCATATTCCGCTTGGGAACCCTGCAGCCCAATGGTATCAAAGTGGACTTCACAATCTACAAAATCTCCCCTCCCCCTACCGCATCCCAAAACCAGCCCAGCTCGTCCCCGCCTCCCTAACCTGTCCTTCCTCCCACCTATCCCCTCCTCCCACCTCAAGCCGCACCCCCATCTCCTACCTACTAACCTCATCCCGTCCCCTTGACCTGTCCGTCCTCCCTGGACTGACCTATCCTCTCCCTAACTCCCCACCTACACTCACCTTTACTGGCTCCATCCCCGCCTCTTTGACCTGTTTGTTTCCTCTCCACCTATCCTCTCCTCTATTCATCTTCTATCCGCCTCCCCCTCTCTCCCTATTTATTTCAGAACCCCCTTCCCCTCCCCCATTTCTGAAGAAGGGTCTAGGCCCGAAACGTCAGCCTTCCTGCTCCTATGATGCTGCTTGGCCTGCTGTGTTCTTCCAGCTCTACACCTTGTTATCTCGTTTGTGAAGCGACATGGTGAATCTTATTGCACTTTCTGCATTTTTTCATGTTTTGTAATCTACTCTCTCAGTTCGTGTCTCCAAGGACACTGTTTGAAGAGCGAAAAAATGGTGCAACCAGAGAGATTCACAGGCTGTGATACTTATAAGACGAAAAAAAAAAAATCTGCGGCTTGTATAGCGGAGTGGGGAGGCCGCCAGAGGGTGGTACTGTATCACTTTAAACACAAGAGGGAGCGAGAGAATGAGGCTTCAATTCATCACTTTTTAATTCATCCATTCATTCAAACTTCTCTCCAGTGAGCCCCACTACAGCCAGAGATAGGCACACAAATACAAACTCACAGAGACACACATATGGAAACACACATCAACATGACTGCTGTATCACTTTAAACACAAGGGGTACAGACAGAGTGAAAGGGGAGTGGGTTTAAACCCCATTTCAATGGATTCACCAGCAAAAAAACAGAGAACCCCAAGATTGCACACAAAGTCTCACTGCATTCCAATAGAAGCAGGTCACACAGAGTTATAAACCAGAGGCTGCAAAGGTTGAGAAACCCTTACACCCACCCATCACATTTGTGTATCTCTCCAAGTTCTCTCTCTGTCTCTTTCTCTGTATCCCAGGTTGTCAACGTCACTCTTGTGATGGAATTATTTCTCCTGCAAATTCAATGTTCAATGACTGGAGACCCTCCTGCATCCCCATCCCAGCCCTTGTATCTATTCCCTAGCTGCACATCCTCAACTTCCCACCCCCACAGACCTCCGATCTCACTCCCATCCCTGCCTTTCCATGCTCTCACTCTCTCCATCTCTTTTCTTTCTCCCACAATCCCACTGATTTAAACCTCTGTCTCTGAAATGTTGTCACTCCTGTCATTTTGTAAACCTGACCCATTACATTGCAGTATTGACGTTTTAAAATGGTGGGACGGTCTGGAGAGATTGACGGGTGTCGGTGGAAGTCCCCAGACTGAGGAATGGGGATGGAGAAAGGGAAAGGTAGAGAGAGAGAGGAAGGAAGAGAGAAAGAAAGAGGCAGGCTATGGACAGAAAGAAAAGAAGGAAGACCCCAGGCTGAGGAAGTTGCGGAGAGAGGGAAATGGACAGAGAGAGAGAGAAAAAAAATGTAAGATCAGAGACTCTGCAAATGACATTTTGACACTGGGCCACTTGTTGCAATGTAGGCCACACTGCAGGCAATTTGATACACAGCAAGATCCCACAAGCAGCAATGTGACTACAGACAGATTGTGTATCTCCCTGATGCTGGTTAAAGGTTGAGTTCTGGCTCCAAGATGACAAAGAGGGACCAATCCTGCTGTTTGCCAAATTCAAAATATTTCCCCTTTCTCGTTTCTCTATGCACTCTCTCTCTCTCCACCCTCCCCAATATCTGATGTTTCTCCTTCTCTCTGTTTCTGTCTCTCTCTCTCTCCCACTCTCTATCTATGATCTTCCTCTCTGTCTCTCTCTCATATTTATGCTTGTACATTGTGACCTTTATCTCACCTTTTTAAAACACTGTAGCGTTTATATTTGAGAATATTCTGCTTTATAAACCGGGTCACTGTTTCCCAGCAGCCTCTGTGCCAGCAATGCTGCAGGCCATTGATGCACAGTGTGATCCTATAGGTCGTCACTTTCTACTCCGTAATGTACTGAAATCCCACTTTATGTTCATCCAAGAGGCTGTCATTTTCATTGGGGCTCCTTTTCTTAAAAAAAACCTCCTTCCCAGGATTTAATTTTGCGAACAGTACTTTCTGGAAGGAAGTGACTGGAGCTGGTCAGTGATGTGATATCAGAGACCCCTGTTCTCTCCACCACCAACCCCCACCCCACCCCGCCAGATCCTCTCTTCCTTTCCGAGCCCAGCTACAAAGACACATCTTGTCCCTCTATTTCTCCCTCCCGCACATATGCACTCTCTCTCTTTGTCTATGTCTGTTTTTTTTTAACCCTTTTGTCTCAAATAAAAATCTCCTTCTGCTGCAAAATATTTCTATCTCCCCCACTTAGATAGTCTAAGTGAATGGGCAAAGGTCTGGCAGATGGAGTACAATGTTGATAAGTGTGAGGCCATACATTTTGGTAGGAATAACAGCAAAATGGACGATGTTTTAAATGGTAAAAAGTTGCAGCACGCTGCTGTGCAGAGGGACTTGGATGTCCTTGTGCATGAATCGCTAAAAGTAGGATTGCAGGTGCAGCAGGTAATTAAAAAGGCGAATGGAATTTTGTCTGTCATTGCTAGAGGGATGGAGTTTAAAAACAGGGAGGCTATGCTGCAGCTGTGTAGGGTCCTGGTGAGGCCACACCTGGAGTACTGTGTGCAGTTTTGGTCTCCTTACTTGAGAAGGGATACACTAGCACTGGAGGGGGTGCAGAGGAGATTCACTTGGTTGATTCCAGAGTTGAAAGGGTTGGATTATGAGGAGAGACTGTGTAGGCTGGGATTATACTCATTGGAATTCAGAAGAATGAGGGGAGATCTTATAGAAACATATAAGATTATGAAGGGTATAGATAAGGTGGAGGCAGAGAGGTTGTTTCCACTAGCAGGTGAAACTAGGACTAGGGGCCATAGCCTCAAAATAAAGGGAAGCAGATGTAGGACTGAGGTCAGGAGGAACTTCTTCACCCAAAGGGTTGTGAATCTGTGGAATTCCCTGCCCAGTGAAGAGGTTGAAGCTACCTCGCTGAATGTTTTTAAGGCAAGGCTAGATAGATTTTTGAACAATAAATGAATTAAGGGTTATGGTGTGCAAGCGGGTAAGCAGAGCTGAGTCTCAAAAAGATCATCCATGATCTTATTGAATGGCGGAGCAGGCTCGAGGGGCCGGATGCCGTACTCCTGCTCCTAGTTCTTATGTTCTTCTAATAATGACTGGTCACATTGTTGTGTGTGAGACGTTGCTATTTGTTTGAAAAATCAACAGACGGAAGCTGGAGAGGGATCAGGAGAGGAGACAGAGAGAGAAAGACAGGGATCCCCTCTAGATACTAATGGAATTGAATTCAAATGGCCAACTGGCATCTTATTGCTGCGATTATCAAATTTTATCATCCTGGCCTTAACACTACACATATCACTCTGATGTGAGAAGGAGTCTTTGGAGACAGTTTCTCATTTAGGTCTTTAAAATCCTCTTTGGGGAGTCCTGTCAGCCAGGCAGTCACTGGGAAGAGGGTTGACATGTTTGTGTCAAATCCCAAGGTCCCAGTTACTTTAACCTTAGGCTTCAAACCTGTTTAAAACGACAGGGTCACAATCCAACAGGACCCAGTGAACCAGAGGACCCTAAAAGCAAGGGTCCACCACAAAAAATCAAACCTCGGGGTAATAAACAGACACAACTCACGTGAGCCCCATGACGTGCAGCCTGTCGAACAGGCCTCGGGCCAATGTCTGCCCCTCTGTGGAGGAAACTTTTGTCGAAGGGAAGGGTTTCTTGTCCTTCTGTAGTTTCAAAATAAAAATTCCTGGGCGGGGTTCGGTGGATAGAGTGAGAGGCTGAAAATGATTGGAAGAGGATATGAAGGACATTTTTAATGGAACTGCACAGGAAGAGGCCAGGGTTTTGTGTCTCTCCATCACACAAACCGGCCCTCAGCAACGCCCAGCTCTGATCAAATTGGGGAAACCTTGGGAAATCTCAATCCCGGACCCATCAGACAGCTTTGAAATAATGACTTTATTGAGACAGTTATTGCTTCAGACACATTGCTGCAGGCCATCGAGGCACAGCAAGATCCCACAGGCAGCAATGTGTCAGGAACAAGATAAACTCAATTTTTGTGATGGGATGCTAGTTAAGCGGTAAATATTTGCTGTATCCTCAGGTAGTAACATGACAGATATTTAACAATCTCACATCCCTCTCCCTCCTTCCCTCCACCTCTCTATCTCTCATTCCAAGTGTCAATTTAACATTAACACATTACTACTGTCAGTGTAACAAATCTTTAGAGAGAGTTTCACAATTAGGGTTTTAATTTCCACTTTGGGGAGCCCTGTCAGTCAGACATTCACTGGGAGGAGGGTTAACACGTTTGTGTCAAATCCCAAGACCCGGTTACTTTAACCTTAGGCTTCAAACCTGTCTTAAAAACGACAGGGCCGCAATTCAACAGGAACACAATTAACCAAAGGCCCAAAAAAACCATGGTTCCCCCAATGGAAATAAATCTCGCGGTAATAAATAGACACAACTCACATGGGCTCCAGTTCTTAGGATCGTGTCCCCCTCTGGAGGAAGCCCTTGTTTTAAGATCTCTTGGGCCCTAAACTCTCCCTCTTTGCTTCTTCAAAAAACAAATCCCTTCGGAGAAAAAAAAAGACCTCATTAGTTGAAAGGCAAAGCAGGAAAAACTCTACGTGGAGATAGCACAGCAAGATCCCGGGTTTTCCTCTCTGTCACACAGACAATCTCTCAGCAACATCCAAACATAAACATATCGGGTGATGAGTTGAGTTTTCATGGCAGGCCCTTTGGAAAATTTTCAAATGATATTTTAGCTGATTAAAACAGTCACTGCCTGCAATGTTGGCACTGGGGCAATTGATTTACAGAAAGAACTCACATACAGCAATGAATCAGCAGCCAGATAATCTGATTGACCTTTTTCTCCCTCTGTGGTGTTGTTTCAGTTTAATTATTTCCTGTGACCACAGAATCGAACATTACAATTAATTCACAACCTCAAATACCTTTACCTCGTTCTCCTGTTTCCCCTACTCTTACGGTTCTTCAAATCTTTCTCTCACTGTCATATTTTATCATCCTGTCCCACTCTTTCACCCACATTAAACCTCGTGGTCATAAAGACATACGACTCATGTGGGGCCCACAGGGTACAGCCTGTCGAACAGGGCTCGGGCCAATGCTACCCGTCCCCACACAATCGATGTTATTCTTTTTCAAGGCTTTCCTGGGCCCAGAAATTTTAGGTTTTCACATTGCAGCTTTCCAAACAAAAGTTCCTTGGTATAAAAGAGAAATGATTAGTTGAAAGGGGGAGTGAGAGCATTTTGCAGCAAAATTACACAGCAGGAGTCTATGTTTATTTGCATGCCCCCCCCCCCCCACTTCCACTGCGTTAAATAACATCATAGCAACATCAAAATACAGAACAAGTCATAAGACAGCAAATTACCAGAGGCTTGAAATTTTCACACACACACACACACACACAGACACACACCTCGAATATCACAGTCTCTCTGTCACACACAGCCACACAACCTTACAGTCTCTTGTGCACGCATACTATCTCTCACACATGTGTGCTCTCTTGTAGCTCTCTCATTCACTCTCTTGTACATGCTCTTGCACATGCTATCACACACAATCTCTCGTACACAGTCACCCACACTCTCTTGAAGACACTCTCACGCACAGACACACACACTAGTGCATGCACACACTCTCTCGGACACCTTTGCATGCACTCTCTGTCATGCACACTCAGGCGACCGTGCACACTCTCCCTCGTGCACACTCTTGTGCACTCTCTTGGACAGCCTCTCTTGTGTACACACACTCTCTCACACTCTCTTGCAGAACTCTGTTGCATGCATGCACATTCTTACAAACGCACATATACGCTCTTTCATACATCCTCTTGTGCAAGCACATGAATGCACATATTCTTGCACACACTTGCACACATGCACACATACTTGCATGCACTCCCAAATGCACATATTCTTGCACACACACTCTTACATACATTTGCTCACACACACATACACGCTTACACACACATACACTCTTGCACGCACATACACTCTTGCACGCACATACACTCTTGCACGCACACAGTCTTGCATGTACATACACTGGCACATGCACACTTTTTCTCTCAAACTAATACACCTTTGCGCATGCACAATCTCTCTCTCGCGCACACACATGCACTTACATACATATAAGTCTATGGGGTGGATTTGCACTTGCTAATTTGCATTTGCAGATACATTCTATTTTGTTCAAAAAATTTGTAATTTGTCGACAGTCAATGTGGCATTTTACAAATTCCAACTTTAGAAATAAAACCAGTAGTGCTCACACATAAAATGCATTGTCTGACCTGAGATGTCACGTCTTGTATTCTGATAAAACCCTTAGTTATCTCGGGGCAGTGACTTGAAAGAAATCCTGGGGTTTACATATTAATCAAATGAAATTTGCATCTCCTACTAACCGATAAAAGGTTTAACAGCCGTCTTATGTTTGTTCAATACTTTTGCATCAGTTGTATGACCCTTTGATCTTTTATCTATAAATTCTGTGTCTGATGCCTCCTCTCTCACTAGCACCTGAAGAAGGAGCAAGACTCCGAAAGCTGGCGTTTTCAAGAAAATTGTTGGACTATAAACTGGTGTCTTGTGATTTTTGACCTTGTCCAGTTAAGTCCAACACTGGCATCTCCACAATCTCCACATCATGGCTATCACCAACACGCATTCTCTCTCTCTCCTGGTCTCTCTCTCTCTCTCCCTCTCTCTCTCTCACACACACACATGCACACACACACAGTCTCGCACCCTTGTACACTTTCTCGCAAATCTCTCATTCACTCTCTCTTGTGTACACTCTTGCTCGTACTTTTACACACAGTCTGTCGTGCACATTGACTCAAACACGGTGGCTCAGTGGTTAGCACTGCTGCCTCACAGCACCAGGGACCCAAGTTCGATTCCAGTCTTGAGCAACTGTCTGTGTGGAGTTTGCACATTCTCCCCATGCTCCGGTTTCCTCTCACAGTCCAAAGATGTGCAGGTTAGGTGAATTGGCCATGCTAAATTGCCCATAGGGATGTGTAGATTAGGCGGTTTGTGAGCGATGAGTCTGGGTGGGATGCTCTGAGGTTCAGTGTGGACTTGTTGGGCCGGAGGGCCTGTTTCCACACTGTAGGGATTCTATGAAACTCACATATTCTCTCCTGTACATGCTCATACATACTGTCTTGGGCTCAGCCTCTCTTGTGTGCACACGCATCCTTGTACGTTCTCTCGTGTGCACACACGCTCTCTCATATTCTCTCTCTTGCAGACAATTTCACACGCACACACACTCTTACACACCACACAGCGCAGGTGCCGACACTCACACAAACACGGACACCCTCTGTGGTGGATACTCACTCTCTCTGACTGAAAGTCTCTCTCACAGACAGTCTTCCATGTGCACAAACTCCTGGATGGACACACACACACACACACACACACTCTTGCGCGCAGGTACATACACACAAACACACACTCACTGTCACACTCTCAAACCCTCGCTGTCACATTCTCACCCCCTCACTGTCACTGTCTCACTTTCATTCCCTTGTTGTCACATTCTCACCCCTTCGCTGTCACATTTTCAACCCCTCACTGTCACAGTCACACTCTCACCCCCTCACTGTCACTGTCACACTCTCACCCCCTTGCTTTCACAGTCACTGTCACCCCCTTGCTTTCATGGTCAATCTCACCCCCTCACTTTGGCGGTCACTCCTTTACAGTAACACTCACTTCCTCAATATCTCTCTCTATCTCTCATTGTCACTGTCACACCCTCACTGTCACTCTTACTCCCTCGCTTTCACTCTCACTCATCCCCTCATTCACACTCCCTCACTGTTCCTCACAATCTTTCATTGTCAAACTCACTCCATGGCAGTCGCAGTGACTTCCTCACTGTTAACCTTCCTCCCTTACAGTCACTGTCACTCCCTCACTCAAACTCCTCGGTCACTCTCTCTTGGTCAATCTCACTCCCTTACTGTCACTCCCACTCTCTCATTCTAATTCCTTCACTGTCTTTCTCAATCACTCACTCCTTCAGTTTGATACTCAGTCTCTCTTTGTTGCATTCACTCCTTCATTCTCAAAGTCACTCTCACTCCCTTACTGTGTCACACTCCTTTGCTGTCGCTCTGACTCACTCACTCTCACACTGAATCCCTCCCTCTCACATCGAGTCCCTCCCTCTCACATCGAATCCCTCCCTCTCACACGGAATCCCTCCCTCTCACACGGAATCCCTCCCTCACATACTGAGTCCCTCACTGTCACACTGAATCCCTCACTGTCACACTCTCACCACCTCGCTGTCACCCTCACCCCTTCACTGTCACACTCTCACCCCTTGTCGCACTGTCACACGCTCGCCATCACTCTTGCGCTCTCTCACACTCACTGTCTCACTCTCACACTCGCTGTCTCGCTCTTTCACACTCATTTCCCTCACTGCCTCGCTCTCTCACTCTGTCACTCTCTTTCCCTCATGTCCTCATTGTCTCTCTCACTCTGTAACTCCCACTCCCTCGCTGTCACTCCCACTCCCTTGCTGTCACTCCCACTCCCTTGCTGTCACTCTTACATCCTGTTGTGGCCTTGTAGATCCCCACGTTATGTTTATTTGAAATTCTGATTTTGTTTTTTATATTGAGACTGCTCAACATTTGTAGCCACTGTAGGTAATATGGTGCTCAATAAATTGCTGTTCTGGGGATCGCTGAAGCCTGACTCCAGGTTAAAACTCCATAACAGTTTATGAAGGAGGCCTCACTATTACAATTCAGCGGCTGACGTGACATGTCACATTGTGTATATTCCTGTTGCTCTGCCTGTGTGAAGTTTGGTACATTAGACAGACGCTGATTAAACATGGATTTCTCTCAGAGCAGTAGGCTATAAACAGATTCTGAAACTTGCATCTCAAGCAAACAAAACTTGCATATGCTTTCTTACAGAGTTCTCCATATCCTGCTTCTGAAATTTCTACACTGTAGGAATGTCTGAATTTATCACATTTGTCTCTCTCCTGTAGAGACACATTTCCAGAGTCAAACTGAATCTTTCCCTGTTCCTGCGTGCTGTTTATTATTGTACCATTTAGTTTATATTGTCCCTCCTCAGTCTGACATTCAAAATGCTTCGGTTCACATCTCGCTGTGTTTTGTCTGTAGAACGCTGAGAGATGTGTTTTAATCTGCAAAGCCAGGACAAATGTTTCAGAAGGTGTCAGTCAGTGACACATTGTAGGTTTGTTCATGGTAGCCATTAGATGTTAGCACAGGACTAATATTGACTTTATAATTGAGAGAGGCACCGCATTCAAAGTATTATTCTCTGCCATCTCAGACAACTCCAGCAGAATGCTGCCACAAAACGCATCCTCCCCTCAAGCCCTCATCTGCATTTCACAGAGATCATTCCCTACGGGACACCCAAGTCCATTCCACAACCACCAACACCACCTCCCCTTCCCACGGCACTTTCCCATGTAACCGCAAAAAGTGCAACACCTGGCCCTTCACCTTCTCCCTGATCACCATCCAAGGGCCTAAACAGTCTTTTTAGGTGAAGTAGCATTGCTCATGTCCCTCCTCCAATCTTGTGTATTGTATTCGCTGCACCCTACTCTACATTGGAGAAACCAAACGCAGACTGGGTGACCTCTTCGTGGAACATCCCCGATCTGTGCGCAAGCATGACCTCAACCTTCCTGTAGCTGGCCATTTTAGCACTGCGTGCTGCTCACATGCCCATGTGTCTGTTCTCAGCATGCTCCAGTGAATCACAGAGCAAACTGGAGAAACAGCATCTCATCTTCAGACCAGGCTCTTTACAGCCTTCTGGAATTAATATTGAGTTCAACACCTTTAAATTGTGAACCATTTCTTCCTTTTCTATTAGCTTGTTGTCATGTTCTCCCCTTCCCCATCTCACTGTCCGTTCAAGTCTGGCAACTAGACATGCCATTGTTCTGCCATTCTCACATTCGTATCACTTAATCTGAACTATCAACATCTTTTCTCCATCAGCACCCTGCACCCACTACACCCAAACTATAGCATCAATGCTGTCCCTTCCTCACTTCACTTCAGCTCTGATGAAGAGTAACCTAGACTCGAAATGTCAGCTCGTTCTCTCTTCATGGATGCTGTCTGACCCGCTGTGATCTCCAGTATTTGTTGTTTTCAGTACAGATTCCAGCATCTGCAGTAATTGTTTTGTACAAACAAAAAGCAGTCTGCTCTGCTGCTTGGCAGTTTTTAATGGATATTTTTATTATTTACAAATTGAAGTTATAGATACACTTAGTGGAACGGTACCTTTTCTCACTGGCCCCTGAGTTGAGAGAAACATTGAAATGTGTCCCTGTAACCCCCTGTGGGATAAGGTTGGACAAACCAGCACTACCCTCAGTCTGTTATCGTAGCGACAGGCTGTTTCATTGCTGAAACATTGAACTGAAATGAGAAAATCCTGGATGGATTGATTAATGAGTGAATTTGATTGATTGATGAATTTAGGTAAAGGGATATTTCAACACATTCTTTAGCTGCTGTCTGAACTTAGTCTGGGTCACGGCATAAATCGCGGTGTTTGTGCAGCAACTGAGGAGCTGCAGCATGAAGCCCAATTCCTGCACAAACCAATCTAGATACACAGAGTCATACCCAATCACCAACATCCGGGCCCATATAGAATACACCATTAACGTTGACCATAACAGGATGAAATTGGCCGAGATCACAAACAGTAAAATGATGGATTTTTTTCTATTTCTCATTTCTTTGTCACACTGACCGTCCCCTTTGGTGTGAATCTGGAGTCTCCTGCGGGTTCTGCTTTTCACTAAAATTTGTCTGACGGTGAAAACATTGAGCAGCAGAATCAGGAGAAATGGGAGAGTTGGGGTTAGAATGTGGTGGAGGAACTCGATTACTACCCAGACAGGAGATACTGCAACATCGGCTGTTCCCGCACAAAACCAGGGGAAGTTCAGAAACCAGTAGTGACCTGTAAGCATAAAATACCAGAAAATGTTCTTTAAACAGCTCAGCACAGTCACTGTTCCCAGAACTACAACCGCCGCTTTCTCACTGCAATATTTACTTCTCAGCTTCTGGCAACAAATGGCTACAAATCGATCAAAGGTGAAAGTGACGGTGAACCAGACAGAACAGTCAGTGGCTGCATAAAGCAAGATGGCGTGGATATTGCACATGGGGATCGACTCCAGGAAATAAAACTGTTCCCGATAAACAATGGGAATGTGTCTCAATATCAGGTCGAGGATAATGACCAGTAGATCCGCCACTGCCATGGCCACCAGGTAACATCTGACACATGGAGACAATCCACAATCTTTATAAAGCAGGACATAGATCGTCACTACGTTAACTGTGAGGAAGGAAAACAAATAAATTATACATCAGCCTGGAGGCAAAGTTACCAGTGTGATTGAGGACCCAGCGACATTTTCAAATGTATCACTGATTTATCGAAAAAAATGAAGTTGAAATAACAAATAGTAATGTCTCTTTTTTTTTTACACAAAAGTAACATAAAACACGAGAAACTCTCCCTTCCTAAAGACACAAACGCACATCCATCAGAACAGATGGTTTGTAGAACATTCTCACACACTCGAGAGCAGCCACAGGTCACTTATTTACAGTTCCTAATACGGAGGGTGAAGATGTTGCCGTCCTGAAAGATTCTCTCCAAGTTCCTTGTGGGCAAATGGAGTTTGCAAATTTCTGTCTTTTAGTCTAAATTGTGGTCAATTTTTGGTTGTGAAGAAACATGAACACAGGGAAAATGTATTCACCTCTTTAACTGCCTGAGGGGATTTTGAAACAGTGTCTCCTTCTCCCTGGAACGGGATCTTTTCCCTCGGGATCTAATCTTTTGTTCAATTAACTGACATCCA
>NW_025969338.1:0-15650 GCF_021869965.1 Rhincodon typus
GAGCAAGAGCACGAGAGAGCGAGAGCAAGAGCACGAGAGAGCGAGAGAGGAGAGTAGAGGAGAGGAGAGAGAGGGAGGGCGCTCACAGGGTGGGGAGGGCAGTGAGAAAGGTAGGAGGGATGGAGAGCGCGCAAGGGAGAGAGGAACGGAGACCTGAAAACATAGAAATCAGGACAAATGAGAAATGGAAAGGAGGAACCAAGTAAATTTACATAGACTAATGAATTTTAGTGTTATACAACTTGAGAGGGAGAGATTAAGGTAACTGTAAGGTTAATTGTAAAATGTCTTTCAGTGCATCTGTAACCTTTCCTGGCACAGGGTAATGTTTCTCCATCTATAACCTTCAGTGTCAAACATTTTGAAATTTTAACAAAGGGTGTCAGTGGATTAATGGTTTCTTATGCTCAATTGAAAGATTCCTTTAAAAAGCAGAACCATACCAATGATAAATAGTGGTGGTGGTGGTGGCGGCAGTAGTGACAGTGGAAGTTTGGGGGGAGGTGGGGGAGCAGAATTCTCTCTCTAAACACATCCATGCAATGAGAGAGAATGATGTTTTCCTATCATTCCCAGCTAGGATGGAGAAAAGTGGTTGAACAAGCACTGAAAAATTTCCTGTGGAAAAAATGCATCGACATGAAATGTTGGCAAAGAATGAACATTATTTTCAGAAGAATTCCATTTTCCATATTTGCCCTGACTCACCCTCTCTTCAAAACAAAGCAAAATCCTTAAAGGTCAACAGAACTTCCCACTAAACAAAACACTTCAAAAATAATCATGACAGGAGAAGGAAACTGATCTAAAATACATCGAGTTTATAAGCGCCTTAGAAATCAAGCTATTGTTGTTTTTTATGTTTGTGCTTACAAAACTGAAGACAACTTAGATGTGCAACGCCACAAATATTAGCAAAGTTGTAGGAACTTCATATCTGTGGACAGTAAACACCCTGAATTACATTATTCAACATTCGCAATCAATTTAGAAAAATCCAGTGACTGCTAGACTCTACAAACTGGAGTCCTGGCCACATTATGCATTCCAGTCTACAAATGACATTTTGCTGCCGTGCTGCTAATCGTAGGGAACTACCAGAAAAATCTTTGGCTTACATTGAACAGATCCTCAGGCTAAGGGTTAACACAAGCAGACCTCAACAATGAATGAAAGCAGGTTATTTGTTTAAAAAGCTATATTGGCAGTTTTGCTAGGTTTTCTAACATTCACTTTTCTACAGCAGAAATATTTCAACTCTTTTTCACCTACCACAGACAAAATGAGGGTAACAATTAATGCTGCTGAAACAGTAAAAGGAGAGTAACAAGTATAAAACTAAAATATATTAAAATTACATATTTTAAAAGTATTTCATGGTCATCTTACTTCCTTGGAAATTCTTATAAAACAAATACATTTGAACCATTAATTCAAGCAGGATTGAGTGCAAACATTCCTGCTCAAGAATTAACCAGAATTTGAAAGTTATTGTGAACTTTGTTTTAAGAACTCCCATGTGGCTGCCTATTCATTTACGACAAGCTTGTTATTCCTTTTTCAAGTTATAACAACAAGTTGCGTTTTTGTAAAATCAGACATTAACAGTACAGAAGGGAGGCCATTTAGCCCATCCTGTTCAAGCCAATAACATTGCAAAATGTCTCAAGGCACTTCCGAGGAACATTATCAAACAAATTTGACACTGAGCCATTAGGAGGAAATTGAAAATTATGACGAAAAGCGTGGTTAAAGAGGTAAATATTAGGAAGCACTGAAAACAGGAGGAAGCAAGGCAGAAAGATTTACGGAAAGTTTAAGGCAAGTAAATTAAAATAAAAAAATAGTCAAGGGGCAACGGATTAGCTCCACAAGAAGATACCTTAGATGATTGTAAGGGTGGAGGAGATCACAAATGTAGTGAAGGGCAAAGCCACACAAGGATTTGAAAACAATAAAGAGCATTTTAAAATTGAGATGTTATTTAACCCTAAGCCAACATAGGCTAAATAACTCGATGAGAAGCAGGAAACTGGCAAAGGTTTGGAAAATGTCAAACTTACAGACAGGACAATGTGGAAGGCCAGTCTGGAATACAGTGAAATACTGAAATTGAGGGGTAACAAATAAGGGTTTCAACTAATGATCTGAGGGCAGAGGTGGAGTCAGGCAACATTACAATGATGAAATCTGCAATAATAATCCCACAGGGAAATAAAGCTAGCATCGGGACCAGACAACAAGTTCAAGAAAAGAAATTATTAAACAGAAAACATTCAAATCTCCTTCAAGTAAAAACAGCCCACATATATGCCCTTGAGGTAACACTCAAAACCACACCTGTAGGAACTAACTTTTTTAAAAAAAACCTAGGTCTATATTTGTGGGAAAAAAATGATCCACAGTGTTGCTTCAAAAAAAAACAGAAGTACTGCATTAACATTTTGCACACCAATTTCTAGGTTCTAATCAACACTTAATATTTTGGCAAAAGCAAAATATTACAGATGCTGGAAATCTGAAATAAAAATGGGAAATGCTGAAATCATTCAGCAGGTCTGGCAACATCTGTAAATGGAGAAAGTGTGTTAACATCTCAGGTCAGTTGCCATTCATCAGAACAAAACATTTTATTTTTAGTTAGGATTAAGTTGACTGAAATAATTACTTCTGGGTATATCAAGAACCCCATATCATTATCATGAGGGAAATCTTTGCAACAAAAACATACAGTTAGTACAATCCTCTTGGGGTATAACACTTCAAGCTACGTAAGTCGGTTTTAATAAACAAGCTGACAAACAGAATTCTCAAGTAAAAGGTTCAGATTTTGAGGACAAGTAACAGTTGTGTCTTCCATGCTATTTTTAATACATTCCCAAAAGGTTTTTAAAATATTTCAGTAATTATATTTTAGACATTTTTAATTCAGAGGACCTTTCAGTTTGAAAACAAAAAACAGCACAATCAGCCTTAGTTTAGTGGTAGCACTCTCATTTGAGTCAGAAGAATTGTGGGTTCGTGTTTCACTCAGCAATCTTTGTTGACAGGGTGACACTGAACCTTATTGACAGACTTCCTAGACATTTTTAAGGACAGGAAGAAATTGTGGATATTGGAATTTTCTATTCAATATCTTAAACTGAAAAGTTGATAGTAGATGCAACAGTTTGATTATGAGGCCACTTCAGCCTTACTGCAGTACTTCAATATTTTTTAAAGATTCAAACAGCTTCATTCTGCATCCAATCAGTTATTCCAAACATTTTAAAAAAAAGCCTTGACCAAATAATATTTTCTTTGTATTTGATGAAACACATCAGAATACTTCTGAAGATTGTATCAGTGGAAATATAAATGAGGAGGCTGAAGAAATTTGGATTTCAGGGAGGCATATCATATTCACTACGTTGTTAAATCTGCAACCTCCTCAGGACATTAAAAAGTATCCATTTCATATACGCTTAACAAGCTGTAAAAATGCACTGAACAGTATACTGATCAATATCATCAGTATCAAGACTAAAGGTCAAATGCAGTGCTAAATATTGTGTTACAGACCATCCAATGAAAACAACAAAAATTAGACGAAATATCAACCTCCTTCCAAACATCAGAAAGCTATGCAATAAATCCACTGCAGAGCATGCTGTAGCTATATTAATGGAGTGTTCAGGAAATTGTGGTGTCATTTGCATCCGATCTGTACTTACACTGACAATTCAAGTCATAACCATAAATACAAACCTTGATGTATTTCTGCAGAAAGTCAATGTGGACTAAGATCTTCCAGGGAGCTGCCAACAGACGAAGTCGGAGGCCTCCATCAGATTGAAGGTCAGAGTATTTCGCAGTATTTCTCTTTCATTTACCAAATGGATTGGATAAGTGCTTCACAATATGCTAGGCCCACATTGGGTTTTCTGCAGAACAACAATTAGAGAAAGGCCATCCAGTACTGACTGTACCTTCTTAATCCAGTAGCCTCGGGATTAAGTTTTTGCCGGGCCAAGGAATTTGTCAAACTCCAAAAGGTCATGCATTAAAGTCAAAACAACAGTAAATCAAATGCAAATCACTCGCTTTAGTGCCATGGTCAGTGACTAAAGTCCTGTTGAAAATTTTTAAGCTATGAAAAATATCAAACATATTCAAGCACACACAATTTATTCCAAAACTACAGTATTTAGCATCCAAAATGGACAAAGTGTAACAAAAAGAATATGAATAAAGATTGATGCAGAGTTACTAGATGCCACACAAGGAAAACCAGAAGTACTGTGGGTGCCAGAGGGCAAAACAACCTGTAGTGCTCCTGCAGGGATGTTAGAGGTGGACAGTGAGAGGCTTCTTTGGAAGAAATAGCTGCCACCATTCTATACAATGGACTGGAGTTTAGCATCTTTCCTGAAGTAGCAGGTAACTGGAAGCTCAGGGTCATTTTTGTGGACAGAACTTCAACACATCACTGTATTTCTTGGCCAATATTTCTGTCTTGGGCCTAGTGCAGTGTTCCAGTGAGGATCAGCGCAAGCTGGAAGAACAGCATCTTATCCTCCGCATGGGGACTGTGCAGCCTTCAGGACTCAATACTGAGTTCAATCATTTTAGGGCCTGAGCACCTTCTTCCATGTCCATTAACCACCTCTAAACCTCAGGCCCTGTCATCATGTGGGCTGCTTTCAGCACATTTTCACCTACTTATGGTCCCCATTAGCAGCACTTCTTTCTCCCTGGGTCACCATTATCCATCCCTTTGTCGACCTAACTATCTTTCTCTGCTTGTCTCCACCCATCACTTACTCCTTTAAAGCCCCCTACCTCCAACTCCCTGTCGTCAGCATATAGTCCACCTTTTCCTAGCTATCATCAGTTCTGAAGAAGGGTCACTGGACCCAAAACATTAACTCTGCCTTCTCTCCAAAGATGCTGCCAGACTTGCTGAGTTTCTCCAGCAATTTCTGTTTTTGTTCCAGATTTCCAGCATCCACAGTTGTTTGCTTTAAATTTAAATTCTAGGCAAGTTACCACAATTCTTTTCCTTATACATCAAAAATAGAACTCTATAATGCACAAATTTGAGTTCTTTCCCCTCAAGCAGGAATTGACCAGGCTAGTGTCCTGGGCCCAATCATCTTCAGCTGCTTTATCAATGACTTTCCCTCCAGAAAGGTCAGAAGTGGAGACATTCACTGAAAATTACAAATCTTTCAGCAACATTTGTGACTCAGATACTGATACAGTTGTGTCCATATACAGCAGGATCTGGATTATATCATTGTTTGGGCTGTTAAGTGGCAAGATACATTTGCCAGGCAATAATCATCTTCAACAAGACAGCATCTAACCATCTTCACCCTGACATTCAATGGAATTTTCATCATTGAAAATGCTGAATTCAACAACCTGGGAGGTTATTATTGGCCAGAATCTGAACTACACTGGACATGTAACCATGCACATATAAGAATAGGTCAGAGGTTGGAAATTCTGTAGTGGGTAACCAATCTCTAAGCTCCCCAGTGCCTGTCCACAATCTATAAGGCACAAGTCAAGAGTGTGATATGTTACTCCCCACTTACCTAGAGAAATGCAGCTCCAAAAACATTCAACAAGATCAATACTATCCAAAAACATAGAAAATAAAAGTCGGCCATTCAGTCCTTTGAGACTACTCCATCATTCAGTATGATCATGGCTGATCTTCCAACTCAGTATCCTGGTGCAACTTTCTCCCCATACCTTTTAAATCCTTTTGTCCCAAGAACTACGTCTAATTCCTTCTGGAAAGAATTCAATATTCTGGTCTCAAGTTCTTTCTGTGCCAGAGAATACCACAGGTTTATTACTCTCTGGGTGAACACATTTCTCCTCATCTATGTCTTAAATGGCTTACCCCATGGCCTTGAACTATGATCTTCCTGCATTTATCCTGACTAGCGTTGCTAGAATTTTAAAGGCTTCCAGGAGATCCCAACTCATTCTTCTAAACTTCTGTAAATATAGTCCTAACCAACTGAGTCTCTCTGTAATATCTCAGAGATAGCAGATCTTTCCTGAAGGGTCCCAACCCGTAACGGCAACATTCCTGCTCCTCTGATGCTGCCTGGCCTGCTGTGTTCCTCCAGCTCCATACTGTGTTGTCCCAGTCTCTCTGTATATGATACTGGGCTGGCAATCTGGTAAACCTTCGTTTCATTCCCTCCACACCCAGAACATTCTTCCTCAGATAAGAGTTCAAAATTTCACACAATACTCCAGATGTGGTCTCACAAAAGCACTGTACAACTGCAGCAGGTTTTTCTTACTCCTGTATTTGAATCCTCTCACTATGAAGGCCAACATACCATTCACCTTCACTGCCTGTTGCACCTGCACGTTTACCTCCAGCAACTGGTGTAACAAGGACATCAATGTCTCGTTGCACCACTCCCATTTCCCAATCTATTACCATTCAGATAGTTATCTGTCTTCCTGTTTTTGCTACTGAAGCAGATAATCTCACATTTAATCACATTATACCCATGCATTTGCCCACACATTCAACTTGCCAAAATCTCTCAGAAGCATCGCCTCACAGTTCACCCTCCCACTTTTTTTTGTGTTTCTGCAAATTTGGAGATATTACGTTTTATTCCCTTCATCTAAAATCATTAATATATATTCTGAATAGCCGGGATCCTGGCACAGATCCCTACAATACTCCACTGGTTGCTGCCTACCACTCAGAAAAAGATCCACGTGTTCCTACTCATTTCCTGTCTGTCATCTAGTTCTCAATCCATGTCAGTCACTATGCTCAACCCCACGTACTTTAATTTTGCTCATTAATCTTTTACGTGGGACCTTTACAAAAGCCTTCTGAAAGTACAGTACAAGAACAAAACAGTGTTTGATTGGCAACCCGTTGAACACCTTTAACAATCACTCCCACCACCAGCAGCAGAGTATTCCTATCTACATGAATCACTGCAACAAGTCACTAAGGATCTTTAGGAGGCACCTTCCCAACCTGTGAACACTACCATCAAGAAGGATAAGGGATGCAGGTACATTGGAACACCATCACCACCTAAATGGCGGTCTAGCCAATGGCATCCATATCCCATGAATGAATCAGGAAAAGGGATCAACAGATGTCTGTCTAACTATAACTACGCACCATTTTCCTTTCTTAGGATCATGTAATGTTGATAATGAGTGGCTTAGAATGTGGTCCAGACCAAGCCATTCTTCCTGGCCCAGTAGATCATTTGAAACATGTTTGGATGCGATGATCATTCACATTAATAACAGCCTAACAAGACCTTTGAATCCTGCATCTGGGCAGCGGGGACACCCCTGTGCAGAAAACCCTTAAGGGTTCTGCATCGATCCCCTCCACCCATTCACTTCCTCCAATAAGATGTGTCCTTCTAGGGCCTCATTATCCTCAAAGTGCACATCTCTCTGGAGGGTCAAATTATGGACAGCAGAGCAGACTATCTCAGTGAGTGAGAAATTTGCAGAAAGACAATGCAGAGCACTACTTAACCAGTTCAGGCATCAAATGCCAGTTCTTCAAAAAGCCCAAAGACCATATTAATGGTTGCCTGAATGAGCAAATGGTTTCAGTTCCATGCCTCTGTCTCAAGTTCTCACAGAGAGACAAGTAACTAGCTCTCAAGGGAATATCCCAGGGCCCTAGAATTCATCACGTAGCTCGGCAGTAACCAATGGAAATAAAGAGCTGCAAAGGATGAAGAGTCACGGCACTTGCCAGGAAATCAAAGCACACATGGAAGAATATCTTGTTGTGGTCACAGACCAATTGAACCTCAAGAGAATGGAAGCATTTCCTGCTGATGAATCTCACTGGACAGTCAGTCAGTACCTTGATGGTGTACAGGTACAATCGATGATGCCACTTATCGGGAAGAATCCAAAACTGGACACAAAACTGCTCTGTATCATTGAAACTCCAACTTGTGTGCCAATGCCTGAACCCTGGTGTGTCACTTACTTCTTCACAGGTCTCACCTAATTCTGTGGCACAGCCATTACTGGCTTCCCACTATGTGTCCACATTTACTCAGCTGGTCTGCCTTAGTCAACGCATACAACTCATACACCGCAATCAAAATCAGAACACATCCCTTACTGAGCTCTCATTGAGCACTTTAACAATATTAATTGACCTCAATGGATCAGACAAGATCATGACATTGTATTCCCTTCACCATGGCACCATGAAACTGGCACACTGGTATTTTTGACCCCATTCATCCTGGCCTCCACTCCAAATGTAGTCCAAAAATACAACTCTGAGGATGCACCAGCAAGTCCCTTTTGTCGTCTAACCTATTTATTATGGTGGAGAAACATGTGAAAGCATGCAGAAACAAGAAGTTATTCTATTTTACCATCACAAGTGAACTTAGTGTATGTAATACAATTAGATCTCATCTTAACTTAACTAATAGAACCCTCCTCCAGAGCAAGGAAAGGTTCTCATTATCCCGGTCTCGGAGTACGCTTCAATTATTTCCTGTTCAGCTTCATGTGCTAACCAGCTGTGGGTATGACAAGGCAATTCCCTTCCTAAGTCTAAGCAGGTGGTCAGCCCACTTTCGAAGTTGGGGCCCTTTTTTTGGAACAATCCAAAAACTGACTTCGCTAACTCTCTTGCTCGTCTTAAACAACTGCTGCCTTTACAAAAGGAAATGCAAATTCTCTTTTAAAACACAAGACTTAAACAATGTTTACTCTAAATTCCATTCAGCAAAAAGGAACAAGCAATCAAAAATCCTGAAACATGATTATACGTTAGATCTAAAAATTTCTCAGTTGAGAATTGAAAATGTCTTTAAATAAAGATGAATTTTCACTTTATAAATTTTTGATTAAGTAAATAGTCAGTACAAAACATTATTAATCTGGTAATTAGGTCATGCACCAGAGTATTCTAACAACAGCTTTCCTGCCAGATTTCAGTCGAGCAAATTGAATTTGGGAGTTTACTTTCAAGCTCACTGCACACCTGGTTTATCGAACAACCGTAGAATCCCTACAGCGTGGAAACAGGCCCTTCGGCCCACCAACTCCACACCGAACCTCAAAGCATCCCACCCAGATCCCCATCCCACATAACCGACCTAATCGACACATCCCTGAACACGACGGGCAATTTAGCATGGCCAATCCACCTAGCCTGCAAATCTTTGGACTGTGGGAGGAAACCGGAACACCTGGAGGAAATCCACGCAGACACAGGGAGAATGAAATTCATAAAAGTAGTTATCCAGATTCAAAAAAGAACATTAAATGCCAATGTTCAAACACCACTGCAACAGTGTCACATAATACAATGATATTACATGACTCTATAAGGTATATAAAACCCAGAAAACTAAAGCTAATTTACAGCTATGGTGCAACTGTTTCACGCTAAGCTGAAAAAGGAAATGAAACAGGTTTCCTTCATTAAGTTAGCATGCTTCTGACAGGATACATAGTGATCATATCAAATATAAAAAGCAGAATATGTCTCTGCTGTGCTGCCCTCCATATTGAATAGTTCATGAATATTTATTATCCATGCTCACAACGTGCATTGGCCCTTGGAATCTCTTGAGAGTTGAGCATATGAATCCCAGAAAGACAGTGGCAGAAAATCTAATGCCAAAAAGAAAATGCAATGTTTTTACATGTTTACTTAATTTGCATACACATGGTATAGGTGAAAAATAGGAATCTAAATTTTATGAGGGATTGAATACCACACTTTACACTTCAATTGCACAGAACAAGACAGCAAGTGTGGTACCATTATAAATGATCTGAATATGACTGGTGATAAAAAGCTATTATATTAACACCATCTAGAGAAAGGGATCATCCTGACGTTAATCTGAACTAATATCTTTAAATCCAAATTTTGCAAGGTACCAATATGACAGATAGATTTATTCAGTGGTAGGTTATCAAAATAACTAAGCTGACATAGCAGTAAAATGAAATGACCTGATAACAAAATTCTATTATCTAGGGAGACTTAAAATGTTAGACTATGTCACTTCCCATCAGGTTAGATCGTGCTAACCGTTTTCTTCATTATTAGGATGACAAATATACATTTTCTGGTATTAAATCAAAATATATCACAATTTGATCCACAAAACTATTTTCACCAACTATATTCTGTTGTACCTAGACTTCACCAGTATTTTTACTCATTTAACCAAAGCTTCTATCACTGTACCAACTAATCTCTTGATCATCTACTTCTCTCCCATGTTCTTCAGAGGTTTCCTTGCTGAACTATCATATTTGTTAACCTTACTTATTCACTGGCCCAGAAACTCATACTCAATAATTTCAACCTGTATCTAATTTCATATGGCCCACTCACCCACAAGAGCCACTTTCCTCCGCTCAATTAGACACTCTAAGTTACCAAACCCATGTCTATGGCTATCCTTTTGACCTTGACAACATACAAAGCCCTTTTACCTGAAGTCACACTCACCGATTGTTTAGTTATATGATTCCCCTTAACAATACCTTTCACAAGATCTGCTTCCACTCACATCATGCATGTGGATTTCTGCCAAGAGCAGAATCACTCTCTTTTCAATGCTGCTTACTCGGATGGAATCTGTAGATGCGCAATCTGAGTCCTCTAGTATGCTAGCACTGCTTTATTTAACCTGGAGAACATCCTCCATTTGTGTCCCAACTATGCTCCTACAAACTACTGACCAGCACTGCTGGGTCCTTTCAGGGAAGGAAAAAGGTAACTTATTATGCTGGCTAAATATACTACATAAATGTGTACTAAAACACACAGACAAAGAAAACTCCAGGTTCAATTCCTGATGTACTGAGTTAGGAAATCTCAGCTGTATTACTAGGAGCAATAGGGCTGTCATAAAACTTGTGGGTTACAGAACAAAGAAAAAAAGCTACGATTCCTACTTGTGATCACCATTAAATGACTCCTCGAAAGTGTTGACATTTGGTGATGACAGTACCAGTCATAAATGTGATACTCTCTTTGCTCAAATAACTGGTTGACTTTTGCTGACAAGGGTCATATGAAAAGGGGTATTTAGGCAAGACATCAGGCTGGGAGAACATGTGTACCTCTACCTCAGTATGAGTTAACGCTTTCAAACAAATTGCAAACAAAAATCAATTACTCACTTAGGCAAAGAAAACTACTACGAGGAAAAAACTAACTTAAAATGAAAGCCCAACTGAATTGTCATGGGGATGCATGACCACCATGGATTACTGCTTAGGACCAGGCAGTAATATCTTACATTACTCTAGCAGCACACCTTTGTTCTTGTTTTGTTTCTTCAATATCCTCAGCAAAACAGAACTACAAACTGTGGCCTCTCCCCTCACCACTGCAAGATGAAGGGCATCTCCTCGGATCTCAATTTCACTCACTTCCATCTCTAGGTATGCTGCCCTTATGTTCTACTTTCCTTACCAAAACTCAAATTCTAATTCTTTCAGACTTTTCCATCATCTTTCCTATATGCATCACTCATACCATCCAGTACATAATGCACATATTGACTCTGATGTTCCCTTTATTCACTTTAGCTCCTGTGGCTTTCAATTCCCACTTCAGCTTACTAATTGTATTTTATGTCTTTTTGTTCTTATAATCTTGACAGCTGTCTGGAATTTTCAACATTTGTCAAACAAAATTAACTCCATCAATTTCTAGCCTCCTCAATTGACTTCAAATCAGCAATAGTTTCACTGTACTCATCATTGATGGCTCATTATTTCCTACCAATACCCTGAAAAATCTATCAATCAGCCAGTGATTCAACTAAAGTCATGAGTTTTTGCCTCATCCTTAATTCAAGCTCTCACTTTGTAATTGTTCCCTACTGCTGAGTTCCTCTGATCATGGTCTCAGGCACCTCTTGTGAGAATGCATTGCAAATAATCACAAATGAGAAACATCCAGTTTGGCAGAGTTTGGCATGATGAACAAGTTTGCATCATATAAGTGACACTAAAGCAAATTTCACGGGCATCTAACTTCTTCTTGGATAGCTAAAGCAATGCTGAAATATTTCAGACAAGTCTTTCTAATTATGGGATTTCACATGGCTTTTGCCTCTGATCTTTTTTGCATAAATTACATCCTCCATTTATTACCCAATCCCTAGCTATTCATTTGATGATAGTTGATGAACTAGATTGGAACTTTCTTCAAGTATATTCACAACGTCGAGTCCTGCGAATTATTCATAGAAGAATTTCATAGAATCCTTGCAGAGTAGAAACAGGCCATTCGGCCCAACAAGTCCACACTGCCTCGCCGAAGAGCATCCCACCCAGACCCATTCCCCTACCCCTGCATTTCCCATGTCTAATCCAAACATCCCTTTATCCCCCAATTGTGTGCAAACTGATCTCATGTCCTACAATGGAGTAAAGAAAATGTTGTTTCTTTCAAATCTTTAAAGTCCCAATTATCTGTCGTAAGTCTAACCAACATCCAGATCTTTCATTGTTGCTATGGTGTGATTCTCTGAGGGTCAGTGTGGACTTGTTGGGCCGAAGGGCCTGTTTCCACACTGTAGGGATTCTATAAAATCATTTGCTACTCTCATTTTTGGTCTTACTATCTTTCTGCTCTCAAACGAAAATCTTACACTGTCCTCCACTGCTAAAGCATTTGCTTTCTCTCATGAGGCCCAAGTCTATCCAAGATGTCAACACAACTTCACTTTTTAACATGAGCCTTCTCACAGTTGCTCCATGCTTTGACACCTATAAAAGTACGCTTTACCCTTTAAGAAGTAGTCATGCAAATGGAGTGGAATGAAGAACAGGAAACAATTTATGCAGAACATTTTTAAGTCTACTTATAATGTTTCACAAACTCTCAAGATGCATGTAGCAAAAATTAACCATATTTTTTTTCAGTTTTGACAACTTCTACCCAATGATTACTCCTGACCTCATGTGCAGAGCTGATATTGTTCAAAACTGAGAAAAATTATGCTTACTGTGCTTGGAAAGAGGCCACATGAGCTTATCACCTGTGGCTCTTGCTGATTGGCTCACTTTTTAATTAAACTGTACTTACAGATGGGAGTATTCAATTCTGTTACCCACTAGAAGTATCTCTCCCTTAAAGGAGCAATACTACAACATATATTTGGAATCAGTCAAAATAATTGATAAAATAAAAAGCAAACAAACAAAGAGAGTGAATACAGAGTTGAATGCATACAGTTTGCCACACAGTACCAACAAAAGCCTTCTAGAATGCTTGTGGATGCTGCTAATCCAAGGTCACCCATGTGAAAATCAAAATCCTAGCAAACATAGCAGAAGTCTTTCAACAACCAATGTCATCCAGAGTATCATCTCATCAGGGAGAGATCAATTATTTGTGCGAAGAGGGGATGAGGGGAACAAAATGTTTTATTTCTGAATCATTTACAAAAATACAAAAGGAGACCAAAAAAAATTCCATTCAGTGTCAGGTTCAACCTTAACCAGAATTCAAGACAAAATGCTGATTGAATCTTTCTGGTCTTCGCCCAAAAGTGGCGACCACATTTCCAATTCCTTAGCATTTCAGTTGTGTGCAGAAAAATGTGAAGAAGCAATACACAGCTGACTTTTCCAGATTAAAAGGAGGGAATCACTTTTAAACCGCTCGGTAAAATCTCAGAATCATCCCAAGATAAAAAAAATCGATAAACTAGCTCCATGCAACAAAAAGAATCTTCTACTAGAGACTTAATCGATAGGCCCTAACAAGATCGAAGTGAGATTTACATTAGAAATCAGCGCAGCTTTTCCAATAATAAAATACATAGAAATAAGGTTGCCTAAAGATTTTCAAGGGTGTATTCTTCCAGCAAACCCCAGCGCCTTCATCCATTTCTATTCCATATCATTATCTCTCAGCGATAATAGTATCCAAAGCCAATCCGTTTTTATTTAAATTATTCTTTCAATTGCTCACGACGTTATCACTCACCAACTATTACATTTCCCCCCTCATTTCCATTTCTGCTCAGGCTGCCCTCACTCAGCTCCTTCTCTGAAGGGGTGATATACTGCCAATTCCTCAGCTTTCTTACTCCTTTTGATTTTGAATCACGTCTGTTTCTAACTGAGGAGGCTGCAGTCAAGCTCGCGCAGAGTAACAGCCTTTCCCGTCCGTGCTCCAGACGAGCGCCAACCTACCGTAATATCCCGGATTGCAACCCCACTACCGTAATACACAATGAACCCATCTACCGCACAATACCGCAATACAACAAATATACCGCCAAAATACCGCAATACATCAAATATACCACATCCGCTGGGCATTTCGGCCAAATGGCCGTAATATCGCGCATTCAGTTCCAAAACATGGCTACACCGACTTCCCTCAGTCTAAGTGTAAGTCACACTACCAGTTCTGTAGCTGATTTATAATTTCATAAAACGTACAGCCAGCAGGGACTGGGATGCATCATCACCTCCCAAAACCTTGTTTTGATTTAAATCACTTTCCTTTGAAACTTTTGTTAAAGTTCCCCTCAGGGACTTTCTGCACTAATTTTGTTTAAATTGATTATTTTAAAATAATAAAATGTACAGCCATATCACCTCATATACCAAATAGCCATAGAACTGTAAAAAAGTTACACAAAAAGACAGGCCATTCAGTCCATCACGGCTGGGCCAGCTGAATAGACTAGCTGCTTCTCCTAACCTCATATTTCAAAACCTGGTCCATAATCTGAGACAACAAGGTGCAGGGCTGGATGAACACAGGAGGCCAAGCAGCATCATAGGAGCAGAAAGGCTGACGTTTCGGGCCTAGACCCTTCATCAGAAAAGGGGGAGGGGAAGGGGGGGTTCTGAAATAAATAGGGAGAGAGTGGGAGGCGGATAGAAGATGGATAGAGGAGAGGATAGGTGGAGAGGAAACAAACAGGTCGATGAGGCGGGGATGGGGCCAGTAAAGGTGAGTGGAGGTGGGGAGTTAGGGAGGGGATAGGTCAGTCCAGGGAGGACGGACAGATCAAGGGGGCGGGATGAGGTTAGTCAGTAGGAGATGGGGGTGCGGCTTGAGGTGGGAGGAGGGGATAGGTGGGAGGAAGAACAGGTTAGGGAGGCGGGGACGAGCTGGACTGGTTTTGGGATGCGGTAGGGGGAGGGGAGATTTTGAAACTTGTGAAATCCACATTGATACCATTGGGCTGCAGGGTTCCCAAGCGGAATATGAGTTGCTGTTCCTGCAACCTTCGGGTGGCATCGTTGTGGCACTGTAGGAGGCCCAGGATGGACATGTCGTCTGAGGAATGGGAGGGGGAGTTGAAATGGTTCGCGACTGGGAGGTGCAGTTGTTTATTGCGAACCGAGCGTAGGTGTTCTGCAAAGCGGTCCCTGAGCCTCCGCTTGGTTTCCCCGATGTAGAGGAGGCCACACCGGGTACAGCGGAGGCAGTATACCACATTGGCAGATGTGGATGAACTGTTCGAGCTCCTCGTGGAAGCACAAGGCAGCACCGAAATGTAACGGAGGAAGAGGTGGGGTTTAGGGCCGGTGTAGGTACGGAAGAGGGATTGTTCCACGTAACCTACAAAGAGGCAGGCGTAGCTTGGGCCCATGCGGGTACCCATGGC
>NW_025969339.1:0-15649 GCF_021869965.1 Rhincodon typus
ACAAACAGCAGTGGCCCCAAAACAGATCCTTGAGGTACACCACTAGTGACATGCGCAGTGGGATAAAATGGGGAGACCCCTAGTGAATGGTAGGGTCAGACACTGCCTTGTTACATTCCTTTGGGACACTGGGGAATCCCAAACCACTGTCAATATTACCCACGTCAATGACGCAAATTGGAAAATTCAAAGTAAAATCATTTTAAGTGGATTCACGGGACATGTGAATATACCATTAAAAGTTAGTGTGGGAGACATTGTATTAGAGCATTCAGTAGTCCTTATCAAACTACCTAAAGAACAAGAACATGTCTTAGGGAGTTACTATAGGGCCAAAATGACACAAAAGCCAGCCCAATAGAATTGAATCCTGGATAAAGAGTAATGATTAGAATACACTAGCTCACCTCATTCTTGAGTCCAAAGTTCGCCAGTCCCTACGAGATAGTAAATAGGGCTAGCGCATCTGTATATAATGTATTAATGGCACCAGGCAAGAGTAGCTGATCTCACATCAGTTAAAATTGGTAGAAAAGAAATAAGCTAGCCACAATTGACACGTGATGCTCGATGCTAACGATGTTCCAAGTTCCCAAGGTCAGAGACAGCAAGAACAGGACCAGTTACAGATATCCAAAGTGATAACTGGAACAAAGCCTGATATTGGCCATTCACGAATAAAGGATAGCCAAAGAAAACAACGAAAGAATAAGAAAAAGGGTAGAGGAACTAAGCGGGTCAGACAAAACTGGCAGTTAGAATCCGAAACTGATTGGGAACAGATATACAATCTGGCCCAGAGTGTGAAGAACCTGGGCTTATTGTAGTGATACAACAGAAACTGTAAATAAGCGCAGAAATTATACTTGTATGTTACAGGTCTAACCTAGGATGAGGGGAGTAATACATTTTGTCACTATTGGGCTAATCATGCTTGAAACTACAGCTGAGCCAGCATTGGGGTCATCATGATGAGTGAATGCGCCTCAAGCAGCGTCAATGCTGGAAAAATATCCCATGAGCAAGAATGACTCTGCTCTGCAGTGCAAGATAATACAAACTAATAAGGGAAGCAGAGTGGACTTAAATTCGTATTATATGGGAGTGAATGTGATGGCATGAGCCAAAAAGTCATTGGGTATACTAGAAGGAACAGGGGTACAATTCTCACTCAGTTCTGGAGGTGACATTGGCGGTAATCCCAGCGGGACAAGTTATGAGTCAATTTATATGTCCATTTATTGAGTAACCATCGGGGAATGACAGTCAAGGCAAAATTATTGTACACTGGGACTGCACGTATGTGAATATAGACTGGGGTAGCGATGCATACAAAAAATATATTGACTGGGGTGGCTACTGAAGGCATTTTAAGAAAATTGGTTGGATCATCATCAACTGTGCAAAGGATGACATGATAGAGGAGGGGAGGGGAGTAGCGAAAAAAAAAGTGCATTGAGAGATGCAAACAGGGGTTGTGTTAGGGGCAGAGACCCTTCATAATTTTCAGGACCCATAAGAAGCTTATTACCCAACATTCCCCAATGATTAAAACCATACCAGAACCTAAATGTAGCAAATCTCAGTACAGGATGGAAGGTGTAGGTCTCGTGCTAGAGGAGACAGAAGAATCTGTCAGTTTGGTAACAGGATATCAGCATGTGCAGATAGTCTTTAATTTTACTGAAATGACCTCTCTAGAACAGTGCCTATCCACCACAAAACAAATAATTGTCCACCTCCTTGATGAACAGTTGAGCAGGAGTAAGCTTAAGTCCAACAAGAATAGAAAAAGAGGACTATTGGAGTTGGCAGAGGCAGGATATGCATCAGGAGTGGCAACCGTCAACACCTTGGACATGGCAGAATTAAAAAGTCAGATACAATCCCTCCGGCAGAAGATGGAGGTTTAAGGTTTTTGCAAATATTTGTAGCTCAGGTTGTGGGTGAGGTTGTCAACTTGCTCACCGAGCTAGCTTGTTTTCATTCAGACGTTTCGTCACCATGCTAGGTAACATCATTGAGGCCTCCGATGAAGCAATGTTGTTTTCCCCTGCTTGGAATTTATACTGTCTGGTCTGTTATGGGGAGTTGTCATTTCTGGTTTTGTTCTGTATGGGTTTTTATATGGCGTTCAATTCTATATATTTGTTGATTGCATTATGGGTTGCAGACCATGCCTCTAGGAATTCCTGTGTTTGGCTTCGGCTATTACGGTTACATTGTCCCAGTTTAACCGATGGCCTTCAATGTCCGTGTGTACTGATATTAGGGAAAGTTCATGGTGTCATTTTGCTGCTAGCTGATGTTCATGTATTCTGATGGCTAATTTCATTCCTGTCTGTCTGATGTAGCAGTTTGTCTTTAATGGTCAAGTATACAAACAGATCAATGGCACACAGTTGGGCTCACCCATCTCAGGGCTCATTACAGGGGCAGTCACGCAAAGACTAGGACTAGCACACACTACCCTCCCCCACATTCAACCTAAACTGTTGATCTGGTACGTAGACAACATATTTGTCATTATTAAATGCACCAAACTAGAAGAGACCCACTATATCATCAGCAACATATTCGCCAGTATTAAAGTCATGACAGAAGAAGGAAACAACAATCAGCTTCCATCTCTGGATGTCAGAGTTGACCGTATGACCAACGGGGAGTTCCAAACCTTGGTATACAGGAAAGCAATCCACACTGAGCAAATCCTCAACTTCCGCAGCAATCACCCTAATGTCCTCAAAGTTGTATTAAGACACTATGTAAATGGGCCACCGCTCACTGCAACACGCCAGAACTACGCAGGAAGGAGGAAGAGCACCTGTACAAAACTCTTCGCTACAAAACGGATATGCCCGCAACTTCATCCATAGGTGCCTACTAAATACGCAAGAACAAGAGGTCACAGTATGCCGTAACACACTGGCCACACTGCCCTACATGAACATATCAGAACTGACAATGAGACTCCTATGACCACTAGGAATCATGGTAGCACACAAGCCCACAGTCACACTACGACAAACACTCAAAAATTAAAGATCCCATTCCCACAACATGCAGAACCAATGTAGTTTACAAAATACCATGCAACGACTGCCATAAGCATTACATCAGACAGACAGGAAGGAAACTAGCCATCAGAATACAAGATCATCAGCTAGCAGCAAAACGGTACGATGAACTTTCCTTAATATCAGTACACTCGGACAATGAAAGCCATCAGTTTAACTGGGACAACGTAGCCATTGTAGCCCAAGCGAAACATAGATACACACAGGAATTCTTAGAGGCACGGTTCTCAACCAATAATGCAATTAAACATAGAATTGGACCCCATATAAAAACCCATACAGACCAAAACCGGAAATAACAACTCACCATAATCGACTGGACAGTATAAATTCCAAGCGGTGTAGAATAACATCGCTTCATCGGAGGCCTCACTGATGATGTTACCTAGCATGGTGATGAAACATCTGAACAAAAACAAGCCAGCTCGGCGAGCAAGTCAACAACCTCAGAAAATGCTGGTTATTACTGGGGAAGCTGGGTGTTGACTATGATCGGGACTAAAATGTTACAGCTGCACGCTCACCAAGTTCCAGACTGGGTGTCGGATGAACAATTAATAAAGTGTCTTGGAGAAAAGGAACCCCTATGTCACCTCAGAAGTTTGACCTCAAATATAATAGGGTGTTAGGTACTTGTAACAATGATAAAGGGAAATTAGTTTTGGGGCAGTGTTTCATATTCCCCGACATGGAAATAATCTGATCTATGCTTTAAAAAGAAAGAGTTCACAATGTGGGGAGAGATAGCAAGAACTGCAGATGTGGAGTCAGAGACATCACAATGTGGAGCTGCAGGAACACAGGAGCAGGAAAGTTGACGTTATCCCATTAGCCTTCTTGATCATATGCTGCACCTGCATATTAGCTTCTTTGATTTGATTTATCATATGTACCTAGGTACAGTGAAACATTTTGGTTTGCATGCAGTACAGGAAGATCTTACCATACAAAGTGCATGAGGGTAAGATAATAGAACAAAGAATACAACATTATGGCTGCAGAGAAGATGCACAGATAGCGAGATCAACACTGAATTTAAAATTTGAGGGGTCCTTTCAGAAGTCAAATAACAGTGACCAATGCATCAGAAAACATAAATCCTCTGCAGCTCAGCACTGCAGTTGTTCGCTGTTTAAGTAATAATTTTTAATTCTTTCTGTCAACATGAACAACTTCATATACTCAGACATTTTATGAATCATCAGCCTGATTTTGCCCACCCACTCAACTTACCTATGATCAATCTGCAACTTCCTCACTTTTTCTCACAATGTACTTTCATGCCTACTTTGGTGTCTTCTGCAAATTTAGGCACTATTACAACATTTAAAAGGCATATGGATGCCTACATGAATATCTATGATTCTATGTCCCATCTGGGTCACTGACAAAGCCAAACAAGTGGAGGCTCAGCAAGGACTCTACTTGTCACATCCTGCCAATCAGATAGAGTCTACGGTTTTCTGCCAGCCGGCAAACCTTCTCCCAATGGTAATATACCACTCACTACACCCTGGGATTTTATGTTCCTCAATAAGCTTTGATCTGGCATCACAAAATTGCAAATACAGTCTGTAGACAGGCTCCCTTTTACACACAGCACATTACATCTTCAAAGATCTCCAATAAATTGGATAAACATAACATCCCTTTGATGAAATCATGCCAACTCCTCCCATTAACTTGAGTTTTTCCCCCAAGTGCCTAGCTATAATCTGTTCAAATATCAATTCCAGCACCTTCCCCATGACAGATATCAAGCAATTAAGTTTATAGCTTTCTGCTTTCTGCCCCCTACCTTCCTGAATAGAGAGGCATTATATTTGCTACTTTCCAGTCCAATGGAACTGCTCCTGAATCTCAGGAATTTTGAATAATTAACAGAAGTGCATCCACCACCTCATTAGCAACCTCTTAAGATTCTAGGAGGAAGCCTACCTGAAGACTGAGCTTTGTCAGTCCTTACCCCCATTAGATTGAAAGAACTCCACAAAGGCTGGTATCCCATCACCAAGTCACCTTTATTTACATGTGCATCATCCATGACTCTGATCAGTTAGCACAGAGCTAGCTCCTAGAGTGAGTGGAACACCTGACGCTCCTACTTATATGTGTCAGCCAAGACTCCTTGATTGGACCAGGATAATGGGCCCAATCAGGGAATGTACTCTATGAGGTTCACCTGGCTGACCTCATTCCAATCACTAGAGTTTGCTTAGTACTACTTCCTTGTCATTATAATTACATTAAGCTCTTCTCTACCTCTTGATTTAGACTATTACTGAAATTTTTATTATATTATCTATGATGAAAATGGTGGCTCAGTGGTTAGCACTGCTGCCTCACAGCACCAAAGACCCAGGTTCAATTCCACCCTTGGGCAACTGTCTGTGTGAAGTTTGCACATTCTCCCCGTGTCTGCATGGGTTTTCTCCCACATTCCAAAGATGTGCAGGGCAGGTGGATTGGCCATATTAAATTGCCCATAGTATTCAGGGATGTGCAGGCTAGGTGGGTTATAGTGGGATAGGTCTGGGTGGGATGCTTTGAGGGTTGGTGTGGACTTGTTGGGCTGAAGGGCCTGTTTCCACACTGTAGGGATTCTATGAAAACAAAAGCAAAGTAGTTGTTCATTTTATCCACCACTTCCTTATCGTCTGCTCTTAACTCACCATCCTCCTCCCCGATTCTGTCTCTTTGCTTACTCTTCCTGTAGAAACTCTTACCATTCCTTTTTACATTCTTATCTACCTTTCCTCCCAAAATATATTTTGCTTAATAAACCTTTTAGTTATTCTCTGCTGTTTTTATATACTGACCAATCGTCTGATGGGCCACTTTTTTTTTGATTAAGTGTTTCCTTTTTGTGGCAAGGAAATCTTTTAAAAATAGAAACGTCAGCATTGTGCAGAAGACGCAAACAGCAATGCCAATTACACTGGGAAGCCACCTGTGATCTCATCCTTGCTGGCACATCCCATTTTCCTGAAGCACAACACAACCTCAACTACAATTCAATTCATCTAGACATTAAAGGAATGATCCTCTTCACAAACAAATCCCCCCAGCACCAAACTACAGTGTTTGCCAGCCCTGTGGATTTGACTAGCCATTTGTGTTCTTGTTAAACTCTTTCATCTATTACTTGGGAAACAGGGTTCTGCAGTAAAATATTAACTCTGTACTTTAGTTAATAACAGGGCATTGCATGATGACACTTTTTAAATGAACAAATGAAAATGTACAGCACAGGAACAGGCCTTTCGGTCCTCCAAGCCTTTGCAGGCCATCATGCCCTAATTAATCTAAAAGCAAACCTGCCATTTTTTGATCCGTATCCCTCTATACCCTCCCTATTCATATACCTACCTAGATGCCTCTTAAATGTCTTCAATGTGCCCACTTCTACCACCTTTTCTGGGAGTGCATTCCAGGCTGCTACCACTCTCTGCATGAAAAACTTCCCTTGCACATCTCCCTTATACTTTCCCCCTCTGACCTTGAACCTGTGCCCCTTTGGCCTCTGACTATCCACCCTATCTATGCCTCTCATAATTTTGTATCAGGTCTCCTCTCAGCCACCATCTTTCCAGTGAATACAATCCCAGTCTTTTTAACCTTTCCTCATAGTCAATGCCCTGGAGACCAGGCAACATCCTGGTGAACCTTCTCTGTACTCTCTCCAAAGCTTCTACATCCTTCTGGTAGTGTGGTGACCAAAACTGCACACAATACTCCAAATGCAGCCTACAAGGGTTTTATATAACATGGCAACATGTTTTGCCAACTCTTGTATCCCACGCCCTGGGCAATGAAGGCAAGCATGCCATATGCCTTCTTAATCACCTTGGCTACCTGTGTTGCTACTTTTAGGGAATTGTAGACCTGCATGCCCAGATCCATCTGAATGTTAGTATTCCTAAGGGTTCTGCCATTTACAACATAATTCACACTTAAATTTGATCCTGCAAAATGCATCACCTCGCATTAAACTCCATCTGCCATATCTGTGCCAAAGTCACCAATCCTATATCCTGTTATATACTTTCACAATCGTTGTCACTATCAGCAACTCCACCAATCTTCATGTCATCAGCAAGCTTGCTTTTCAGACCACCCACATTTTCCTCCAGATCATCTATATATACTACAAACAACAAAGGACCTAAGACTGACCCCTGTGAAACACCACTAGTTACCTGTCTCCATTCTGAAAAACATCCTTCCACCACTGCTCCCTGTCTTCTATGACCAAGCCAGTTTTCTATCCATCTAGCCAGGCCATCCCAAATCTGTTGTGATTTTAGTTTTTGGTTCTGTACCAACCTGCCATGTGGGACTTCATCAAATGTCTCACCAAAGTCCATATCACTACATTCACAGCCCTTCCCTCATCAATTATCCTCATTACTTGTTCAAAAAATTCAATCAGATTGGTGAGACATGACTTTCCCCGGACAAAACCATGCTGCTTGTCACTAACATGTCCATTTTTCTCCAAATGCTCATATACCGTGTCCTTCAGTACCTTCTCCAAGAGCTTCCCCGCCACAGACGTCAAGCTCACCGGCCTATAGTTTCCTGGATTATCCCTGCATCCTTTCTAAAGCAAGGGAACAACATTTGCTAATCTCCAGGCCTCTGGAACACCACCTGTGGTCAACAAAGATGTGAAGATATCTGCCAATGCCCAGCTATTTCCTCCCTTGCCTCTCTGAGAAACCTGGGGTAGATCCCCTCTGGTCCTGGGGACTTGTCTATCTTAATGCAATTTTTGATTCCCAAAAAATTCCTGTTTTAATATGTTGACATTCTCTAGAGTATTCACACGCTCATCCCTGACCTCACTATTAGTCCTTCTCCTTGGTGAAAACCGATACAAAGTACTCATTCAGGATCTCTCCCACTTCCTGTAGCTCTATGTATAACTTCACTCCTTCGTCCTTGAGTGGGCCTACTCTTTCCCTTACTATCAACTGCAATGAAAAATTAGGTAATAATCAAATAGATGAAATAAGTGAACTTCCTGCAACTCTTCTTTGTTCATTCTTTTTCCTCAAATTTGATGCCTTCCCTAACTTTTTTTAGTTAACCATGGATGGTGTGTCCTGTGCAGAACCCACACATTTCCACATTTGAATTGCATTGCTACTTGGTGCACTGTGAGTCAAATGCACTGAAAAAGTTGCTTGACTTGAACTGCTATGCTGAACACTGCCAATTTGTCTTAACTGCCCCTTACCCATTTCAAGTTTCATACTGTGCAACTTCTTTCTGGGTACCCTTCTTGAAACCATGTGACCTGTGTCAAGACTTCCTTTCTGGAGTGTGCCTTGGCTGAAATAGTCACTTCAATGAGCTCAGCGAGGTGTCACTCTCACCGTATTTGAGGTTCCACTGCAGAAACAAGACCACAAGATCTGGTCTGACAGCCCTACTGCAGCAATGAGGGATTGCTGCACTGTCTGTATGTGCTCTCCCACAGATAACATGTTAAATTAAGATCTATATGTCCTCACAGGTGGATGTAAAATATTTTGTTGCACTATGCTGAGATGTATAAAATGCAGCCAAGCCAGTCTCGAATCACCGAACAGGCATCAAAATCACTTGTTATCACCAACGTAGCAAACAGAATGGTGCATGCTTATCCAGGCAAATTTAAATACAATTTTGAGTCATTAGTGTAATATGTTCATCATGACACACAGCCTCATCGACAGAATGCAACCCTGACAAAATACATCAAGACCCTCATTCTGTACAGGTCTACTCTCTGGCAATCATTAGCTAAACATTTTGTTTAAAAACATCACTTCTAAAGCAAAAATTTCTAAGTCACCCTACCAAGTAAACGCATAACGTTGGGATGGTCAAATTCCTTCATGCAGACTGCTTCTCGAAGAAAGTCCTCCATTTCAGTTCGTGTACAAATCGCAACTGCAGGGAGGAAATCATAGATTTACAGAATTGTTATCATGCAAAAGGACACAATTCAGCCCATCATATCTGTACTGTTTTTCTGAGCATTTTAACTGCGCTAATCTCCTATGTTTTCCTTATAACCCCGCACAGTGTTCCCATTTAAATAATTATCCAACGCTCTCTTGAAAACATCAATTGAAGGTGCCTCCACCACACTTCCAGCCAGTGCATTCCAGACCCTGACAATTCGCTCTGTGAAAAAATTTTGGCTTGGATGTGCTCCTTTTACAAAACCATTTAATCCATTTACGAGTGGGAACAGTTTCTCCTTATTGACTTTGTCAGGACACCTCATGATTTTAAAAACTTCTAAGCCTTCTTCTCTCCAGGGAATCAATCTTACTTCTCCAATTTTTCCTCATAGCTGAAGTGTCTTATTTCTGGAACCATTCTCATAAACTTCTTCTGCACTTTGTCCAATGCTTCTTGTAGTGTGACATTTAGAACTGTGTACAATTCTCCAGCTGAGGTCTAACCAGTGCTTAGATAAGTTTCAGAACCTCTCTGCTCTTGTGCCATAGGCCCCTATTTATGAAACCTAGAATACCGTTTGCTTATGCACAGCTCTGTCTACATATCCTTCCACCTTTAATAACATATGTATATATGTAGCAAAGTCTTTCTGCTCCTGTACACCTTTTAGAACAGTATCCTTTACTGCGTACTATCTCTCCATATTTGGGATTTCAACAATTTTACTTGGCTACTTGCTAGTAGCTGCTTCCACTCAACCAGACTTTGCGAAAAATGATTCTGAGGCAAAGGGTACTGCTGAACTGGTTTGAAATTTCAGGCCCATCCAGAATGCATTGAGAAGCCTTGGGGTCTCCATGATAGTCCACATTTGATGACCAAATGGGTCTGGGAAGGTCAGCTGAAGATAGCAGTCATGTGGTGGTATCACCAAGAATTCAATCTGTCAGAATTGGCAATCCTATTGACAAGTTCATTATTAGCTTTGTGTTCCAAGTTCAGTTTGCATAATTTAATTATGCAGGAAGTGTTATTAATGAATAAATAAGTTATGTGTTTGCACAACATTTCTAGATTTGCTTGGCATTGCAGGAACCCGGTGAGCATTTGATTGCCAATATGTCCAATAGTTCTAGTCTTAAATCATCAGAAGTATGGCACAGTCACAATTTCCATTTAAGTTTCCTTGACAATAAGCAATCACTGCCTTAATGAGAAGCCTGTGGTTATAATGTTTTTTTCCTTCATTTCTCTATTCCGTAATGAAGGATTATACCTAGGTACTCCGTAGCCCAGATGGCACTGTATGTTGGTGCCATTGTTTCTCTGTAACTAATCTTGTAACTGAAGAAATTGTACCTAGGTACTTTGTACCTAAGATGGCGCTGTAACTGGCGACTTAGCAACAGTACTCATTTAAGTACATATGTCAATAAAGCTAATTCAATTCAATTTGATTCAATTCAATTCGATGAATGCCAATGATTAGAGACCATGAAACGAATGTAAAAACTGTGGTGTGACCACGTACTTCGGGTTAATTAGGGTTAATTTCTGGGAACAGGTGTTGATCAGTCAGCAATGCTTATGTTATTACAAATTGTACAGGATTACTGTCTTCAGCACAAAGAGCCTCACTGTCTCACGCGCATGGCTTTGTGCCAAATGGTTTTGAAAAGTCAGTTAACATATTTGTATGAAAGCAACAATTGTTTTGATGAATTAGAATCTCTGAAAAAAATAAACATGATGTATCCATTCTCCTTTGCCTGGGTTGCAGCATTGTCCCTTCAAACTTTATTTCTTTTTGTTATTTTTGTTTTGGAACTGTGAGCTGAAGTTGAGAATCAAACTTTGAGCAGTAGCTTGCTTTGAAATGGAGGGGAGAGCAAACAAACTGATGTTTATTTATGGGAACAGGCGAGGAAAGATAATCATGTTAATTACTATCCTAAGAACACTACTGGTGTTTTGGCACTGTGATGTTCTCTGCTCTCAACTGGCAACTGGTTGGCTGTTGAACTGGTCAATCAGGGTGATTGGTGAACCAGTTCTGACTGGGCTTTGGAAGCCACGAGTGTGCTTTTGAAAAATGCTTCTGGATGGTGTTGCTGTGTTTTGTTCTTTCTCTCTTTCATTTTCACGGTAGTTATCAACTTATTAGTTGCTCTAATAATCAAATATCCCTCCAGGAAGTGGTTGGATAATCCTGGTACGTTACTGGACCTTTTGCATGAATCAATGAATTTGGAATTCCAGCAAGGGCTACAGAAATCCTTTGTTATTGGAGTTGTTCACAGGCAAGTAAACAAAGGATTTCTGAAGTTCTGGTACCAATTGTGCAACTGTTGAACTGCCACATTATACTTTCCTTTTTTTCCTTCAAATTTATTGCTTAACTGTCTGTCAATGTATAAGTGAGGGTTCTGGTCAAAGAAGATTGGGCTTATATTAAGTAGATTACCTTTTTATTTATCCATGTTCTGCTAAAGTCACTACTAATTCCTTATGAAGTTGCAATCTTGGTGTCAGACATCTGCCATACTTAACATCTGGTTAGGAACAACTGAGTGATTTTGAAGATCATTGAATGTTTTAATTTTATCCTGTTGCAAATCCAGGGATGGGGAGACTGATTTGACCATACACCATAAGACCATAAGAGATAGGAACAAGAGTAAGCTGCTCAGCCCCTCGAACCTGTTCCATCATTCCTGGTACCAGAGTTAAAGATATTCTGAAATGAGCAGCCAGAGGTTGTGGTCCATATTGGTATTAACAACATAGGCAAGAAGAGAGATAGAGTCCTGCAAAGGGAATTTTGGGAGCGAGGTAGAAAGTTGAAATGCAGGACTTCTCGGGTTGTAATCTCAGGACTACTCTCCTGTGCTGTGTGAGGCCAAAAATAGGAAGATAATATAGTTGAATATGTGGCTAAAGAGCTGGTGTAGGAGGGAGGGCTTCAGATATCTGGATCCAAGGCAAGAGGGACTTGTCCAAGAAGGATGGGTTGCACCTAAACTGGAGAGGCACCAATATATACTTGCAGGGAGGTTTGCTAGTACCACTTGGGAGATTTTAAGCTAGCGTGGCAGGGATCGGGAACCAGACCACAGTAGGTCAGCATGTGGAACGAAGGAGGAGAAAGTAGCGGTTAAGTCAAGTAAGTCTAATAGGAAGAACAGACAGAGCAAGGCTAATAAACACAATGGGACTAGCAGTCTGAAGTGTATTTATTTTAATCCAAGCAGTATTCTGAGACTATGCCCTCTGGTACTAGATTCTCCCAAAATGGGAATCATCCTCTTAGTATTTACCCAGTTAAGCCCCTTATGAATCATACAAGTTTCAATAAGATATCTCATTCTTCTAAACTGCAAATATCTGTTCTTTTGTTCTCCCTTCCAAAATGAACAACTTTTCCCATTTTATACTCCATTTGCCAATTTTTGCCCATTTACTTAACCTATCAATAGTTCTCTGTTAACTGTTGAATGCCTTTCTACCTATTTTTGTGTCAGCTGCAAATTTGGCTAAAATACATTTGTTTCCTTTCTCCAAGCCATTAATATATATTGTAAACAGTTGTGGTCCCAGCACTGATCTCTGTGGGACCCCACTGGTAACAGGTTGTCAACCTAAAAAAGCACTCCTTACCCTCATTGCCCATTAGCCAATTATTTATCAAAGTGAATACACTATCCCCATACCATGGGCTCTTATGTTATGACTTAACCATTTGTGAGGAACCTTGCCAAACATCTTCTGGAATTCTGGAAACAACACATCTACTGGTTCCCTCTATCCACTCTGGTTGAGACTTTCTTGAAGGAGTGTAAGAAATTGGACAGATACAATTCCCCTTTCATCAAACCATGCTGACTCTGCTTGATTAGATTATAATTTTCCACATATGTTGCTATTGCTCCCTTGATATCTGATTTCAACATTTTTCCAATAACAGATGTTAGGTCTTTAATCGGTGTATAGTTACCTATTTTATGCCTCCCTCCCTTTAGGGGTGTCACATTACCAGTTTTCCAATCCTCTAATACTTCTCTAGAATCCAAAATTACAACCAATTTACGAACTATCTCCGTAACTATATCTGTTAGATTCATACAATGCAAAATATCAGGGCCATTTAGCCCCATTTTCTTTGTCTAATACTACTTCTCTAGTGATAGTGATGATACATAATTCCTCCCCTGTATTCTTTAGTGTTAATGGGATGTTCGAAATATCTTCTACCATCAAGACTGATGTAAAATATCTGTTTTAACTCCTCAACCATTTCCTTGTTCCCCACAACTATCTCCCTGATTCATTTTCTAAGGGGCTTATGCTGACTCAGTTCGTTTTTATATATTTTAAGAAGCTCTTATTGTCAGTTTTTATATTCCTCACTAGTTTGCCTTTGCAGTATATTTTCCTGCTTTTTATTACCTTTTTAGTTCTTCCTTTGCTGGATTCTGAATTTATCCCAATCTTTAGGACTGTCACTGACATTTGCCTCCTTATATACTTTTTCTTTCAACTTTATATTGTCCTTAATTTCCTTAGCTAATCTTTGTTGGTTTATTCTTCTCTTTCCTCCCTACTGGGATCTATTTTTGCTGACAGTCATGAATTACCTCCTTAAACATCTGCCACTGCTTGCTTACTGTCTTTCCTGATAATCTACCTACCTAGTCCACTTTAGCTAACTTGATTTCATTGTTTAAGTTAAACACAGTTATTTTTGACTCAAGTTTCTCACTTTCAAACTAGATGCTATATAATGAGACAACAAGGTGCAGGGCTGGATGAACACAGCAGGCCAAGCAGCATCATAGGAGCAGAAAGGCTGATGTTTCGGGCCTAGACCCTTCTAGGCCCGAAACGTCAGCCTTTCTGCTCCTATGATGCTGCTTGGCCTGCTGTGTTCATCCAGCCCTGCACCTTGTTGTCTTAAAAAGACTTGGATTGTTTTCACTGGAAAGATGGCGGCTGACAGGACACCTGATAGAGGTCTACAAAATTATGACAGGCATAGATATGGTGGTCACTCCAGAGGCTTTTCCCCAGGATTGGAGTTTCAATTACAAGGTGCACAGGTTCAAGGTCAGAGGGAGAAAGTTTAAGGGACATTTTCGGAGGGACATTTTTCACGCAGAGAGTGCTAGTAGCCTGGACTGCACTACCAGAAGAGGTGATGGAAGTGGGCACATTGAAGACATTTAAGAGGCACCTAGATGGGTACATGAATAGGGAGGGAATAGAGAATACGGATTGAAAAATGGCAGGTTTGTTTTTAGATTAATTAGGGCATGATGGTCAGCACAGGCTTGGAGGGCCGAAGGGTCTGTTCCTGTGCTGTACTTTTTCACTTGCTCATTTGTTTGCTCATAATTCCCTTATGAATTTAACATCTTTGCTTCAATCTAAATCACCCTATTTTCTAACACATAAAATTCTACCATACTGTGGTTACTCATCCCTGAAGTTTCTTTTATCATAAGGTTATGAATTAGTCCTTTTTCATTGCACAATACGAGATCTAAAATAGCCTATCCCCTAGTAGGCTCAACATGTTGCTCTGGAAAACCTTCCTCAAGACACTCCAGAAACCTGTCTAGCTTGCACAGCTTCCATCTACTCCAAAACTGATACAAAATGCTTTGGAAATCTGATGGCCCTTCCTCCTTCACTAGTTCTCCAGCCACAGATTCAACTGACTGATTTTCCTGTTGTGATACTGCAGTTATCCTGATATTTCTGTCCTCAATGTCCTGCTTTTTAATTTCAATCCATCTCCCTAAAATCTGCTTTCAGGACCTCGTCCTTTTCCTATCCATAACACTAGTACAATAATGGGACCCCGAATCCTCCTCTCTTAGGAGGATATTCTGCAGATGCTTTATGATATTCATGACCTTGGCACCAGTGATGCAATCCAATGCACTTCAGAAATTCATCAAATGTCCTTAGATAGCACCTTCTAAACCCGTGATCACTTCCGTTTAGAAGGACAAGGGCAGCAGATAGATGTGAACACTACCACTTGCAAGTACCCCTCCAAGCCACAGACCATCCTGACATGGAAATATATTCCCATTTCTTCATTGTCACTGGGTCAATATCTTGAAAATCCTCCCTAAGGGAATTGTGGGTCAGTATACAGCACATGGACTGCAGTGGTTCAAGAAGGCAGCTCACCACCACCTTCTCAAGGGCAAGTAGGAATGGGCAAGATATGCCGGCTAACCAGTGGCACCCACATCCCACGAGTGAATTTTAAAAATTTTGGAATCAAATTTAATGCTGCAGAAACACCTGTCTGATCCCTTAACTATGGAATTCGTTATCACTATTACCCTTCCTTTCTTCTTTCTCCTCCACTCTAGAGATGAAATCTTTTGGTGCCATGGAATTATCTCTGGTAGTTCTCATAGAATTTACAGTACAGGAGGAGGTCATTTGACCCATTATGTCTGTACTGCCTCCTGAAAGACTTACCCAGCTAGTCCCACTCTCCAGCCCTACCTCTGTAGCCCTCGAACTTAATCACTCTAAAATATATATCCAAGACAACAAGGTGCAGGGCTGGATGAACACAGCAGGCCAAGCAGCAT
>NW_025969340.1:0-15646 GCF_021869965.1 Rhincodon typus
GCTGTGTTCATCCAGCTCTACACCTTGTTATCTCATAAAGCATGATTTTCAACAAAACAAATGCTGGCATCTAAAGTTCTTTACCAGGACATATATTTCTGGCAACTTTTTTTTATTCATTCATGGGGTGTGGCTGGCCAGCGTTTCTTGCCCATCCCTAGTTGCCCTTGAGAAGATGGTGGTGAGTTGCCTTCTTGAACCGCTGCAGCCCACCTGCTGTGGGTTGACCCACAATGCCATTAGGGAGGGAATTCCAGGATTTGGACCCAGTGACAGTGAAGGAACGGTGACACTGCTCCAATTCAGGACGGTGAGTGGCTTGGAGCGGAACATGAAGGTGGTGGTGATCCTGTGTGTCTGCTGCCCTTGTCCTCCTAGATGGAAGTGGTCGTGGTACGAACATGATGCCTGGTACAGGATACTGCATATCAATTAGCAATTAACAATGACATTGAGAACAATAAGGGTTTGAAAGTTGTGCCAGACTCAGCAACCACAGCAACACAAACAGCCTCACAAGATTCTATCAGTTGCTTAAAACAACAATTGCAACTGATTTATTCATTATATGCAGCAATGATTCTCTGCTGGTCACTGCATATGTTTCCAAATTTCCAACTGTCAGATAATTGAAGGAAATTGAAGAGTGCTTCCTTGGCAGACACAATGAGTGCAATATCCAGTCAAATTGATACACCTGAAGAGATCATATCTGACTAAATGAACCACAATAGTACTGGAAGACCTGTTAGGAAAATGAGTAACAAATGCAGCATAAACCATATTGCAGCCTCACAACATGATCACACATCTAAGAGTCTCACCAAGTGAATAGCTCACACCATTAAAGCACTTATCACAAACAGGATCTTCACCTTGCTATGTTTTGCCAAAGGGCTACACCTTTGACTATGAACTTGCCATCACATAGCAGAGATCACATTGGAAACGCAAACGAGGACAATCCTGCCTAACTTATTCCAGTTCTCAAAAGTACAGGATGGATTTTTTCAAAAACAAGAGAGACAAAGATATTGCATGATTGATCTAACAGGTGTAAAACTGCCTAATCCACGTCTGGACAGAAGATCCAACATCTGACCCACTGTGTCCCCCGAAGGTTGCAGGAACAGCAACTCATATTCCGCTTGGGAACCCTGCAGCCCAATGGTATCAACGTGGATTTCACAAGTTTCAAAATCTCCCCTCCCCCCACCGCATCCCAAAACCAGTCCAGCTCGTCCCTGCCTCCCTAACCTGTTCTTCCTCCCACCTATCCCCTCCTCCCACCTCAAGCCGCACCTCCATCTCCTACCGACCAACCTCATCCCGCCCCCTTGATCTGTCCGTCCTCCCTGGACTGACCTATCCCCTTCCTACCTCCCCACCTACACTCATCTTTACTGGCCCCATCCCCACCTCTTCGACCTGTTTGTTTCCTCTCCACCTATCCTCTCCTCTATCCATCTTCTATCCACCTCCCACTCTCTCCCTATTTATTTCAGAACCCCCTTCCCCTCCCCCTTTTCTGATGAAGGGTCTAGGCCCGAAACGTCAGCCTTTCTGCTCCTATGATGCTGCTTGGCCTGCTGTGTTCATCCAGCCCTGCACCTTGTTGTCTGTGACCCAAGGAACCTGGTTACCCACAGACATAGTCAAAGTGCGCAATCACTTTAGATCCTCCAAAGTCACAACACCTAAAGGAGCAACACTGAGGAGAAACAGAAGCCAACTCAGAGCTGTAAAGTACCTCAACTGTGCACAGAACACACACACAAAGATACACACAGATAATAAAGGTGTGGGAACCCAACATGTTAACATACAAGAGACTAATATACATGCAAATTAACCACACCCAAGTGTGAAGTCCAGATCGCTAAAAGATCATACCCTGATGAGATCTGAAACTCTCATTCTTTTCAATCCCTTTTTCTATGTAAAAGGTAAAGTAATGGCAAAGTCACCATTATCCTACCAGACCACAGAACTGCTCTCTCACTGGAGATACACAACTGATGGTGGTTTAACCTGAGGGTCAACATGCCTCAGGCAAGGGGAGAAGTTGAGAAGGCCAGTCCTTTGTGGTAACCTCAGCTGGTACAGGAATTGAACCCATGCTGGTGGTGTTACTGTGCAAGGCAAACCAGCTATCCAGCCGACTGAACTAACCAACACCTCATGTTTCTGTGTAAATAGTTTAGTAATTATCTAACATAGCTGCTTTCATTTTCACTCAGTGTATGCATTTCATCTTCAGGGGGTGGGAGTGTGTACGTCCAGGCTCAGAATTTACACCACTTGACAATGTGAGAATACAACAGTTATTATGTGGTACTTTGACAAACACCTTCTGAAAGTCCACTGCATCAACTCTCTCCGTTATTTCAGACAATGCAATCAAGTCTGCAAACAGAGTTTATCTTTCACAGGGTCTACACCTTTGCTTAGGACAATAATTTGATCCTAGATAGTTGCCTGTAGAACTCTGGACAGCATTTGCATTAGACTAACCGGTCTCTTGCTACCAAATCAATCCCTCTCCACCTTTTAAAGCACTTGCAATCTTCAGGACCTCAGACACACAAGCATATCTTAAGAGGATTGAATCATCATGGACAGAGACTCAAATTTCCAAACTTGGTTTCTCTAGTAACTTAAACTCATCCCATCTGAAATGAGTGAATTCTCAAATCCGAGAAGACAGAAAAGGATTGCATTTTTCTTCCCCATTAAAATGTTAAGATGTATTTCAAAGCTGGAAAATGACTGCAAACCAGGGGAGAAACAACCTACTAGAGTCTGATTGGATAAAATTTCATTTGTTTACTGGGAAACTCGCCCATCGTTTTTACCAATTTTTGTTATTTTTATTGAACAAGCTCCAGTGTACACCGAATGGCTATACTTCGCTGTCTGCCATCATTCAATGAGTAGCACTGTTGACTAAATTCAGAAGGCCATGGGATCAACTATGCCAGTTCATAGTTCAACGTAAAATCTAGGCTGACACTCCAGTGTGGCCTTTTGCATGAGACACTAAAAGACTCATATTCGCTCTCAGGTGGATGTAAAAGATCCGCTATTCACCGTTTCGAAGATGAGCAAGGAAGGTATCAGCAGCAAATTATTCCTCGATCAACATCAATAAAATCAAATGATCTGGTCACAATGACATTGCTGTCTATGGGCATTTATTCGGGACAGGTTGACTGCATTACAACAGTCATTCCACTTCAAAAGGTATTTTACATTCGCTGTGAAGTACTTCTGAACAGCTTGAATTAATAAAAGGGACTACTTAAAGAATCAGCAACAGAGCCCAGTGTTTTACACTGTCTCCTCGTGCTACCATCTAATTGTTTGTCTGAAACAAAACACACCAAAATCCTTGTTCATTTGCAATGCTTCATTAGTGCTCATTGGATCTCGGAGACAGTTCGATGTGCGACTGCTGTACAAATAGGACAGCTGATCTTAATCGGAATTAAGTTGATTACATTCATTTGCATTCCAATTACCTCACACTACAACATGTTGCATTACTGTTGCACAATACCAGTTCTGAATTGCTGTTACTTTGTGAGACACGTAAAGACCAACCATGCCGCAAAATAACTGGAAAAACTAGCCTTTCAAGCTCTGTTTAACCTCGGATAGATGCATTTTTTTCTGAAGCTAGTGCTTACTCTCACTCTCACACAACACTATTCACTAAAATCCTTCTAATTTGTGCCTCTTTGCCTCCTCTCTTTGAAATCCCAACATTTATGGGTAGTAATATTTTTCCTCTTGCAACATTCTTGTTTTGTATGGAAGGCGATTTGTTTAAAATGTTGGTATCCATATAAGGAAAATAGCAAGCACTGCATGCACCCACGTTCAAACAGGTTCAGTGTAACTGACGTCAAGGTTAACAACTTCACTTCAATAAAGAAAGCAGGACAAATGCGTTAGGCAGTGAACTATCCCTTCACACATACATTTGAAAAAGAAGGAAGTGTAAGTATTACCGTTGTTAAGAGGTTGGGAATTTAACATTAATCAACTAATAGCACAGAATTCTGTGGCTAGTGTTGGGGAATGAAGAAAAGAAAGTCCAAGAAGGAAACAAGAAGCACTGACAGGAGAGAAAATACAAAAAGAACAAGAAAAAAAGAAAGATGGAGGGAATTGGAGAAAGGGACAGAAAAGTAGGTGAAAAAGGGGTTCTGAAGAAGGGTCACCAGACCCGAAACGTTAACTCTGTTTTCTCCTTCACAGATGCTGCCAGACCTGCTGAGCTTTTCCAGCAACTTTGTTTTTGTTCCTGAAAAGGGGTAGGGCTGGGGCAGGGAAGAAGGTATCCATGAAGGAAACGAGAACATGCAAGGGCAATGATAGTGAGGGAGGGTGGGCAAACAAGTGCACAAGGTGTGCTACATCGCAGGACTAACCACACTTGTGGTTGGGATAATAATGCTGCCACCGTTTCCCAATTATAAGTTAATCAGAAATGTTATAAACAGAATTATGTGGCAGTTGGGACTTGAACCTTAATCCGTAAGTAGGGACACTACCATTACACCACAAACCCAATTTCCTCTTCTCTATGTTTCAGAGCCTATTCATAGTAGAGGATAAACCACTATTGAGTCTTAACAGGAAGATGCACCTGCTTTACAAAGCAATACTGTGTGACAACAATAGGTGAAAATTACACAGGGCAGCTGGGCATAATTACAATAACTGTCAAGAGCCAGAAATTACACATCTACCTCAATTAGGACCTCACACGAGATTCTGGTTCTCCAATGACTGTGCGACATCATCAATTTAACAGAGCTTGATGTAGCTTCAACATGAACACTTTCAGAACCCTTGCCTCATGCAATAGGGGGTGGGAAAATGATTTCACACAAGGAACAGAAAAGAACAAGAGAAGAAAAACAAGGGAGGCCATGAAGGCTGGACCAAGAGCCAGGAAGGAGAGTGTGTGTGTGGAAAGAAAGAAAGGAAGAAAGGAATAAAGTTATGGAGATGGATATAAAAAGAAAGAAATGTGAACTAATTAATGCAACGGGTAAATGTAGACAGTAAGCCTCGCAATGCCAACACTGGCTTCACACTGACCCTTACTTCATGCTGCTGACAACTTGTCCATCAATTTGCATCTTCCTTTAATGCCCAATGCCCAAATGAGGACGCAGAGAATGAAGAAAAGGAAGCAAATCCTGAACTCTGAATGCAACTACGCCATGAGACATCCTGTCTCATGTGCCCAAAGATCACAAATCAGCCTGTTCAGTCCCATGAAGATCCACAGCAGAAACTTAACACGCTGAACCAACACCCTTGAATGGAGGGACAGCTGACAACTTTATGCTCCAGGAGCCTAATGCCTTGTAACATTGCTGAATCCAGGTCACAGTACCAGCTTCCCATAATAAACAATCCAGCAGTTGGAATAACAGTCAAATTCAGAATCTGCATCTCATGTTCCTACCTCCTGAATTCAGAGCTAAACAAGTGCCAGTCAAACAGATGTTGTAAAATTTTACAATATCTAAGGAGATCATTCAGCCTATTATGTCAATGCTGGCTCTGGAAATGGAATAAGTTTAGCAAGTACATGACAAAGTGGAAAATAGAGCATAATATGGGAAATTGAGAGTATATTCAGTGAACTATTTTGGAAAGAATTGTTTGAAAAAGGCATGAAATTTGTAAGGGTGCCCATCTAAACAAGGAACACAAAAAGTTAGCACGTCAGTGCAACAAGTCATTAGGAAAATGACTGGTGTTACAACTGTGACAAGAGGAATGCAGTAATAATCAAGCCCCACTATCCAACCAATTGCACCATGAGTGTAAATGTTGATTCAATTACCAAAATAATCACTTTGTTGCAACATCATTTCCACTTTTTTTGTATTGTTACCCAGAATAAAAGAAACATTGACCAGGTTTCTTTAATGAACAGATTATTTTTGAGCTCATGAACAAAACCCAAGCAAGTAATATCAACAGCAGCTCAACTATGACCCTGAAATAAGACTACCTCGCCCTTAATCTCAACACAAAAATAGGTCTCTTGTAGAGATGCCTTTTTTTTTAAAAAAAGAAAAAAGGGGAAAACAATTCCCGTGGGCAATTCTGGAAACAAAGGATAAAATATAGTAATTCCTCACATCCACTGAATTTCCTGTCGATGCAGCTAGAAAATACGGCACTTGAAATAGGGTGTGGAAAAATGTAAGGTTATCTACTTTGATGGGAGGAAGGTAACAAGGGACAGAGGTGTCCCTGTCAATAAGTCACTGAAGCTAACATGTCGGTGTAGCAAGATATCGGGATGGCCAATAAACTGTTAGCATTTATTGCAAGAGAATTTGAATACGGGAGCAGTGAAGTCTTGTTTCAAATGAATAGGAGCTTGGTTAGACTGCATTCGAAGTACAGTGTGTAACTTTGGTCTCTTTATCTCAGGAAAGATATACTGCAACAGGCAAGCGCAACGAATGTTCACTACACCAGTTCCCGAGATGGCAAGACTATCCTATGGAGAGAGATTGGACAAACAGGGCCTATATTCCCTTGAACTTTGAAGAATGAGAGGTCATTTCACTGCAAGGTAAAACTTACAAAATACTGAAAGAGATGGACAGGTTAGATAAATGCAGGATATTTCCCTGACTGGGGAGTCTAGAAGCGACAGCACAATTTAAAACTAAAGTGATTGCCACTCGGGTCGATGGTGAGGAGAAACTTTTTTTTTTAAAAAACTTAGTTATCAATCTTTGCAACGATCTTCCACAATTGTCTGTGGCAGAGAAACTACTAAGTATGTTTAAGGTAGAGATTGACAGATTGACTGTTATGAGGATGGGGTGGGTAAAAGGTATGGAAAAGGTTGGATTACCCATGAACATAGTGAATGGCCCACTCCAGTTTCTATGTTCCAAACTGTTGACAACTAGTTAATTCAAATCAACCCACTCAGACATATTACGGCACACATTCGGGTCAGGTGGGACTTGACCTCAGATTTTCTGGCACACTGCCACTGTGGTACAAGTCCAATGATCACAGGAGGGGCTTTGACATTTCGATCTGGACCAAACTTTGCTATTAATATTTTAATCAATCTGTTTGAACCTGTAATGGCACTCTTCTGGAGCAGCTGGGACTTGAACTCAGGCCCCCCCCCCCGGTGATAGGGGCACCATCCACTGTGCCACAAGAGCCCTGAAAACATTTCATCTGTTTGTTATAGTACATTTACAGGGCAAGTGGAACTTGAACCTGAACTACCTGGTCCAGAGGTAGAGACACTACCACTGCATCACAAAACCTGACAGCATTTTGAATCAACCTGTTGAGACATGTGGTGAGACATTTCTGGTGAAGGACAATACGACTATGCCAAAGAGCTCTTGTTGACAATTGATGATAAATGCCCAGCTTCAAGTCCAATAAATTTGGATTAGAGTTATTGAGAATTGGTCACAGTTCATTACTTCAGGTTCTCACAGGTGGATGGAAAATACTGGTTTTTCGAAATTTGATCATCATTCAGTGATGTCTTCAAAGAAACAGGACCTCAGGGGAGACTGCAGCTTTTAGGCTGTCTTCCAAACACAGCCAGATTTCTGGGTCTGCAAAACAGAACTCTAAGACCAGAGAGGGTTGCTAAACAAACATTAGCATAGCCTCTAGTAATCTCAAAACCAGGAATGACAGCAATAAATTCTATTTCATACCTCCTTGAAAAGTATGCTTTGCTCTCTTTCAAAGTCACTTGATTTCCTGAAAAACTGTAGGTGTCCTACAGTAGGCATTAAAGTGAAGGTGCAAAATTTGGATTTATTTTAGAGTGCCAGTCAGGACCAGCAGCTTGGGTGCCAAAGCATACACAAACAATGGCTTAACATGGCAAGATTAGGAAATATACACATGCGCACACACACACGCACAAACTTTCTCTCTCTACCATCTCCAGAAAGGCAATACCAAGTCTCTGCATTGTAATTACTGTAAAAGAACACAATGATCAGCCCACCGGAGGCCACTGTGCTGTGGCCTTTGCCTACTTAAATACCATTAAGTTGGAACTGATAAGGAAAACATATGTAAACTGTGCTCATTTGAATCTCAGTGGATTGCCTAGCATTGGCGCTCGTATGCATAATAAAGATACTACTGCAAGTGGACTCCCAAGTTTTAAGATTTTATGAAAGAGTATTTCTCAGCCTTTTCATAGAGTCATTAGCCAGTGGGTCACAGCCCACAAATTGTGGAACACATGATCACACAATCATGTCCACCCCAGATAATGCTCAAATTATTCCATTTCTTCCTGCTTCCTACACTTCGTCCTTAAATAGAAATAGGTGTTCAACAATGGAAACTTCCCTTTATTGCGAAGGGATTGAAGCACAAAAATAAATAGGGTGCTACATCTGTACAGGGCTTTGCAGGGATTACATCTGGAATACTGTGCAGGGGTTTCGTCTTCGCACTGAAGGATACACTTGTACTGGAGGCAGTACAGAGAAGGTTCACTGGATTAGTCCCTGTGATGAGACAGTTCGTTCTTTGATGACAGGCTGAGCAACACTCAGGATACATGGAGTTAGGGGCACATGCATCCACTAAAGCCTCCAAATAGCCCTGGAAAATTCACTCATGGGCAACCAATGAGAGAAAGGTCAATCCTGTAAGGAGAATGGAAGGACCAGTAAGAAGTGACTCCTCCAATCACTGGTTAGTTCTCTCCCCATCAGCAACACACATATACGAGAAACAATCTGTAAATGGAGAAGCACCGAGCAGCGTGAATAATGGTGAAGGAACCATTGGGATCGATGGCTGTCATTCACCAAGGTTGGAGTTGGAGGCTACCAAACTTGTGATCAGAGGCCACCTTCTTGCAGAAGGCAGATTTGGGGTTCTCCTTTTGCTGGATGCAGGAGTTCAGTCTACCAGGCCTTGAGTGGCAATATCTGCAAACACATTTTACAAGAGAGAAGGCAGCAGCAAAGGGGTGCGTGGGAGAAGGAGGGGCTGTTAGAACAGTGAAGGGGAGGAAGGAGGTTGCAAGGCATGGAAAGGGAGACTGAAAAGGAGAGAAAAGTTTTAAACCTGTCAAAAAGGAGTACTCATCAACTGGGATCTGAAAAATCTTTAAATTACTGAGGTACTAAGTTCCTTGCAAATGAATGCGTAATCTCTAGTTTAAAGCTATACAAGTTCAGGAGCTACTATAATCAGGAAAAAGATGTGGTGGATCTTCTGTAATGAAAACTTATTCGTTAGTTTTAAATCGGAAATTGAGATCTGAGCATGTACGATAAAAACACATTAGCTTTGACCTCTCAGTCTGTCAAGATGTGTTTGGGGCAATTTTTTTTGTGTGTAGAAGTGCATGTCAATTATTGTGAAAAGTATACATTTGTTGCTAACTTATGCCTGTTTGTCTTATACCAATTTAAATACCACCATCTCTAGGAAATTAGTATTTTCTTTGAGAGATTTGGCTTCAAGTTTAATGGAGAGTTGACAGTCATTGAGGATATTGATAAACTACTAATTTTGCAACTACACAAGTCCAAATAAACAATGTCAACACAAACACAACTAGAGAGAATGGAAAAAGTAGCCTCTGAAAATCAAGTAGCCCTCTTCTTGTAAAATGTGCTTTGATCCAAGGGGGAGGAGGTATACAAGATTCTGAAGGGGCTTAAAAGGCTAGTAGCAGGGAAGTTATTTCCTTGGCTGGGATATCTAGTGTAACACTGTCAGAATGCAAGTGGCTGATCATTAAGGGCTGAGATGAAGTAGAGAATTTCTTCATTGTTTATCTTTGGAATTCTCAACCAGAGACGGAATCAGATGCTCCATTTTGCACATATTTAAGGCTGAAACATAAATATTTTTCTTGTCTCAGGGATATAAAAAACAAAGAGTAAGCAGCAAAGTGTATTTGAGGTCAAAAGTGAGCTACAATCATATTAAATGGCTCAATGGTCTTCGTGTTCCAGCTCTGCTCCTATGTCAAATTTATACACCCATTACAATCCTATTTCCCTGGTTTTTCTCTAAACTGCAAGGACTCCCAAAAAGGCAACAAAGATCTAATTTTGGAAGAGGAACATAGAAGTTTTAGTCAATATTTATCCCTCAACTAACACTTAAAAAATTCTTAGTTGCTGTTTCTGAAAGTTTGTCACCTACAAAGATTTTGCAACTGCAACATCAACAGTTCAGAAAAGTACCTCATTATCTTTAAAGCATTTGGAATACCACAAGTTTAAAGAAAGCATGACATAAATGCAATTTCTTTCTCTCTGTAATAGCCTTCCTTTTAATATATTTACCCAATTCAATTTAATTGACATCAAAGCCTCTCCATCATTACAAAAGTACTTTATAAAGTTTTGTCAGAGTTCATGTAAACCAGCACTTATAGTCAGAGTATGGAAACAGACCCTTCAGTCCAACTAGACTGCGCCAACCAGGCATCTCAATCTGACCAAGCCAGCATTTAGTCCATATCCCTCGAAACCCTTCCCATTCATATACCCATCGGGGTGCCTTTTAAATATTGTAATTATATTCACCACCACTTCCTCTGGCAGCTCATTCCAAACACACACCACCCTCTGCATGAAGAGGTTACCCCTCAGATCCCTTTTAAATCTTCCCTCTCTCACCTTAAATTTATGCCCCCTAGTTTTGGACTCCACTACCCTGGGAGAAAGAGCTTGACTATTTACCCTATCCATGCCCCTCATGATTCTATAAACATTTATAAGGTCACCCCTCAGCCTCCGACCCGCCAGGGAAAACAGCCCCAGCCTATTCAGCCCCTCCCTATAGCTCAAACCTGCAAGCTTGGCAATATCCTTGTAAATCTTTTCTGAACCCTCTCAAGTTTAACAACTTATTTCCTATAGCAGGGAGACCAGCACCGAATGCAGTATTTTAAAAGTAGCCGAACCAATGTCCTGAACAGCCTCAGCATAATATCCCAACTGATGTACTCAATGCACTGACTAATAAAGGCAAGCGTGCCAAATGCCTTTTTCACCACCCTGTCTACCTGCAACTCCACTTTCAAGGAACTATGTACCTGCACTCCTAGGTCTTTGTTTAGCAACACACCACAAGGCCCTACCATTAACTAAAAAAGTCCTGCCTTGCCAAATCTTATTCCACTGTGACATCATTTTGAGGCTTGAAAATTACTGCAACAGCCAAGTGAGAACAGTGAAGAAGCTGGGGGGAGGTCTGAGACAGCAAGGAACACTTTTGCAAGCAGGGGCTTTTAGATGGTGTTACTTGATAGAACTCAGTCAGACCACCACGATAGCCTTGGAGATTGCAATCCCGAACTTCAGCTCATGACCCCTCCAGGCATCCCAATGCCCAAACTGGGAGCCCGGGTTTAGACTCATCTTTTAGATTCTTTGCATATCCCATTACTATTTCCTTTTGCCTTGCAACATCATCCTTTTGATCAGTTAATCACTCCTACTTCCTACCCTATCAGTGACTTCCATTTCTGATAATGACCTGTAATGTGAATTGTTTCATTCTCCATCGGGGCTGCCAGATCTGTTGAGCATTGAGCATTTTCTGTTTTCTTCCAAGCACAGCTCAACACCTTCAGTAAACCCATGCAAATGGAGCACATTCCAGTAAAATTGACTTTCTAGACAGAAACAGAATTTAACTTTAAACCGTTCAAGTCAAAACAAGTTTAAACTGAAAACAGTTTTTAACAGTATCTGTAAAAGGGAAGCAGAGATTTGACCCTTGTTTCCCCTTTTCTATAATATGGACTTTATACTCAACAAAAACAAAACAATGAAGATGGCCACATGAAACTCCTCCAGCTAATGGGATAAATTACAGAGCAATTATTTGGCCAGTGAAGTAATTCCTGTTAAAAAAAAAGGCCCTAAAGCCATTCAACATCGAGGTCTGTAATCATGATGTGTTAACGTTACCAGAATGGATTTCTCAGACCAGTTATCAATCCCATCTCTCTCCGATTTTTGTTTTCCCTTCAATTGCTTTGACTGTTCACACATGAAAAGGTGACAAAGTTAGAACTATCAGTAGCACTAAGTTACCTGGTATACCATACCCGCCTCCAAAATTAACGGAACCAGCTCTGAAAATGTATTTATGTAGCAATAAAACTTACTTTTGTCTGGACTGGTTGAAGTGGTAGAAAAAACGCACAATTAACTAGCTACCTAATTACAATCCGTAGGACATCTTGCATCTTTTGTGAGGGAAGGGAACACAGTGATACTGTCCTAACTCTGGGCCAGAAAGTCCAGGTTCAAGTTCTCCCACCTGCCCTGGAGATGCATCATAAGATGGCCAGACAGGTTGATTAAAAATATACATACGTGTACTTAAGACAGTAAGTGAAGGCTCACTAGATTGCTCTCTGGGATGAGGGGGCTGTTGAATGATGACAGCCAAGTAAATCAGATCTACATTCTCTGGAGTCTAGAAAAATGAGAGGTGATCTCATTGAAAGCATCCAATATAATGAATGCGTTTAACAGGGAAGATATTGAGCCATTGTTTCCCCTGCCTGAGGTATCTAGAAAAAAAAAGGCCACAGTTTCAAGATAAGGTGCCAATCATTTAGGACTAAGAGGAGAAATTGTGAATTCTACCCCAAAAGTTTGTGGATGCTCCATCATTTAATATATTTAATGTTGAGTAAGATGATTGTTGGTCCTTCGGAGAATCAAGGGATACACTGATCAGATGGAAAAGTGGAGATGAAGCCCAAGATCAGTGACTGTTATGCTGAATGACAAATCAGGCTCAATGAGCCATATGGTCTATTTATCTTCTTAAAGCACAAGAGATCATTCAGTCTATTCTACCTGTCCCAGCTCATTGAAGGAGGAATAGAATTAGCCATTTCAATCTGCTTTCTCCTCATAGCAATGAAATATTTCCCCTTCAATTATGTATCCAATTCCCTTTTGAATATACTTCTACCACCTTTTTAGGCAACGTGTGTAAATTGCTGTGTAAAATACTTTAACATTTCCTCTTCTGGTTATTCAGCCCATTACATTAAATCTCTGCCTTCTGGTTCCTGATCCTCCTTGCCTGTGGAAACAGGTTCTTCCCACTTACTTTATCAAAATTCCTAAACTTGAACACCTAATTAAATCTACCCATAATCTTTACTGCTCTAAGAACAGCAAGACCAGACTCCCTAGTCTCCCCAATCTCTTAAATCAGAATTTCTGCAACAAAATGTTTCTGTATCCAGCACCGCAATTAAACCCACAGGACATACCATAGATTTCATCTTGCTGCACATTTGCCAATCTTTACATTACAGGATGAGATCAATTTGGTTCAGGAAGTCAGAATTACTCCAAGGCTTCACATGTAATCTACATGGACACGCTTCATGCAGTGCTGAAGAAACTCTGCATTGTTGGAGTTGTCATTGTTCAGGTGAGATAAAAAACTAAGATCCCTCACAGATGGATGTACAAGATGCTGTTGCACCATAATGAAGGGGCAGGAAAACTCTATCTGGTGTCCTGGCTAATATTTACTGTCAACTGACATAGCTAAGGCAGAGCTTGCAACCGTTCTTTCTTGTGGGATCTTGCTGTGTTTACTGCATTACAACAGTATTTACACTTCATTGGTTGTAAAGTGCTTCTGCACTCAAAATTCTGTCTTCTTTCCACTTTAGGAAACTGAGATTCAGTCAAATCAGAGCAGGGGCAAGGAATTTTGATTCCAAAGGAAACAAAGGGCACTCTTTTACAGAGAAACAAGACCAAATCAGCTCTCTTCAAAATTGACGATTTATCAGGGAAACAGTAGAGAAATAGCGATTTGCATTTATCAGTTAGTCAGTAACTAGAAGGCATCAATCTAAGACAAGATCACAAAGGGCAAGGTAAGGAGATTTCTTCTAGCATAGTGAGCTGTTCACACATGGAACAAACTGACAAGATCAGTGGCAGAGCAGAGTCTATTACAGCTTTAAAAGAGAAGTGGAGGAGTATATCAAAAGCAGATTTGTAAAGGGTTTGACCAGAAGTCAGGGAAGTGGGGTGGTGAGTCCAATAAGAGAACGAGACTAAAAGAAAAAACTGCAGCACCAGCAATGATGGCCCGAATGCTGTAAAACCTTGGATTCTACAAACTCTATTCAACACACTTAGTTTCTCAGTTTTCACCACAGTCTCTCAGTAGGGTATCGGCCCCTGCACATGAATTCTGCCACAAGCACAGAAAGCTAAATCGGTCAAAAGCAGTCACATTCACACACTCACAGCAGAAGCCACAAATTGAGGACGAGTAATAGAATCTTCACTTTTCGGATCAAATGATAAAAGACCATTAGCAAACTTACAACTTCACAGAAGTTTAACATTGTGCCCTTTAAATGCTTGGAACATGATCTTCCAAAGGTTACTTTTCAGATGAAAATAACTTCAACCCACAACAGTAAGAAGCGTGCACAAGCTTAATCTCTCACCAGTTAACATATTAATGCAAAAAATAACTAGACAGGAAAACGATACAAAACCTGAAGATCCTTAAAAAAAAGACTAAACCTTGCCTCAAACCAAGTGTTTCTTCTAACACACAGCAATAGCAAAAGCAGGAAAACATGATGCCATTTTGATATTGAAGAAATGGGTCACACAACTAGGAAAGTACTAGCATTTCTACAGCACCTTAGGACTTCCCAGTACAGCCAATGAAGTACTTTTAAACTGCAGCCACCTATGTTTTAAGAAATACAGCAGTCAATTAATTTGTACACAGTAAGTGCAAACGTAAAGCAATAATGATTAGATAATCAATTTTTGATGTGTTGCAGGAATAAGTGTGTTCTAAAAATCTCTGCTCTTCTTCGAAACAATGCCAATATGTCTATTTGAGGGGACTCGAGGCCTCAGTTTTAAATCTAATCCAAAGACATCAGCACTGACCATACAGTACTCCTCTGCACTGACCTCCCAGTGTGGAGCTTCCTCTACACTGTCTCCCCAGCAGCTCAGCATTCCCTCAGTACTACCCCCCTGACAGTGCAGCACTACCTCAATGCTGACTGGGGACATAGGCCTGTTTCTATTTTAGCTCAGGGAAGGAAGAGAAGCACAAAAAAAAAACAAGTCCTTGAGCTCTGCAGTCAGCAAGAATCTTTCAGGGTGGGCATTCTAAGAGGAGGTGGGGAGGAAAATGTGAAAAAACTTTATTGCTTAGAAGGAAACTATGTTTCCTTGGAGATGACGATAACGAAAGAACTTTATTTTAATTCATATTCCCTTGTTGTGAAAGCAAGATCACCAACCCAACAAAGGCAAATAACTTGCAACAGTTAAGTAATCCAGTTTCAGAATCAAACTTCACTTAGATCTGTTTTCTCAAATACTGGCCCTCTTGCCCATCTGTGATTCCACCATGGCTGGCTGAGATAGTAGGAACTGCAGATGCTGGAGAATCCGAGACAACAAGGTGCAGGGCTGGATGAACACAGCAGGCCAAGCAGCATCATAGGAGCAGAGAGGCTGACGTTTCGGGCCTAGACCCTTCATCAGAACAGGGGGAGGGGAAGGGGGTTTTGAAATAAATAGGGAGAGAGTGGGAG
>NW_025969341.1:0-5193 GCF_021869965.1 Rhincodon typus
AAGACCCTTTTTTCTGAAGAAGGGTCTAGGCCCGAAACGTCAGCCTTCCTGCTCTTCTGATGATGCTTGGCCTGCTGTGTTCATCCAGCTGTACACCTTGTTGTCCCTGATTCAACTTCATTGGCTTGTACCATTCATTATAGATCAGCACTTTTTTTCTGGTAATTTTCACAGTACTCCAAATTTGTCTGTTCCTCAGTCCTCTAAACTTTGTCTGTAGTTTTTTGGAATTAACACATATGCATTACTTGCAGCAGCCATAATTGAGTCAGACGTTTCAAGTAATTTATCACAAAAGGTTGAAAAAAATTACTTGGACTTTTTCTATATTATGTATAGTAGCTTTGTAACAATTTTCCATCTGCATTTTAATATGTTTCTTAATACAAAGTACATCTCATTCTTTCATCACTGAATTTTGACATATCAGTGTGGAGTTTGCACATTCTCCCCGTGTCTGCGTGGGTTTCCTCTGGGTGCACCGGTTTCCTCCCACAGTCCAAAAAGATGTGCATGCTAGGTGGATTGGCCACGTTAAATTGCCCGTAGTGTTCAGTGATGTGTAGATTAGGTGGGTTATAGCGGTGTGGGTCTGGGTGGGATGCTTTGAGATTCGGTGTGGACTGGTTGGGCCGAAGGGCCTGTTTCCACATTGTAGGGATACTATGATTCTATGATATTCCTTGCTACATCAAAACTGGAAGCTAAATCTAAATCATTGTCTAATCTGCCTCCATACAGTCAAAACCTTTCTCCATCAGTTCAGATTTTCTGCCTTCTCTCTTGAAATTCTAACATAATCTTTCAAATTTTGCTCTCTTTTTATTTCTTATTCCCTTTTCCTATTTTCCTTTCTCATTTTTTCTTACTGGAAATTCAATTACCTTAATTTGTAACTAGCTTCAAGCAAATTCAATCTGTAATTTATCTGGATTACCATTTTCCTCTTCAAATGCTGAGCTGCCATCTCAACTATTCCGCTTTAAGTTGAGAGGCAGTTTAAGAATGTTATTGAGTTGCAACATACTATCTTGTCCCTAGACTGTAAACTGCACAGCTGCCACCTTCAGGTTATTAAAAACATCTCTGGACACAGGCCACACGCATGGTCTAATGAAGTGGAGGAATCAGCTTGAGTGGTTTGATTGTTAGATTTTAAAGGAGATCCAGTTGGCTTTATTGGGAAGAAAGTATACAATGTTTGTACATAGTCACATGGAAATAGCCTGAGTGCTGGCAAAGTTTAGATTGAGAATTTTTAAAGTTCCAGAAAAATATTGAGACGTCAAATTGTACATTGTTGGTACTTTAAACTGTCCATTCACGTCAAAAATAACGAGATTTAGGGTCTTAAAGATAGCTGATCTATATTTCTACCTGACTACAAGGTCTATGTGATTCATATTACTGCAGATTGGGTTTTAAGAGATGAAGGGTTTCTAAGGTATGCCTGAAAACTCTGTCACATGAAGTTTCCCAGGTTTTGGGAGAGACAGAGAAACTAGAGGCCAAAATGACAATGGTTCATCACATAGGAATGCAGGTGGTAGAATATGACATTTGATTTTACATTTGTGAGGTCACTGAATTTCTTGTGGCACAGGCTTAATTTCTGGATTTACCTCCACAGCAATCTGTTCCTATTGATTTTTGAGTGTGTGTCTGGATTGGCTGCTGTCCCCCTGTGAATGCAGAACAGCCCCCCTCATATTCATCTCCTCCACCAAGACCTCCAGTATAATATCTGCAAACTTTGGAGGTTTGTTCTTTCCCAATTCATCTCATTCTTCAGTATTTCCAAAGTAAAATTCAATACCTGCATGACTACCGGCGCTTCCTCCAGCTGTCATGAATTTCCCTATTGCAAGTTGCATGCTAGCTTTAAACAGTAGCTCTACGTGATGCTCAGAAGTCACAATTTTGGGTTACCTGCTGATGTTTTTTGCAGGCAACAAGCAATGCAGTTAACATGGGTTGTACATTCAACTAAACAGGCTGCACAAAGTTTGCATGTTGCCTCCATTATAATAATGGAAACAAATTAATTAATCACTCATTTTCAGGAGTTTTCCATCTACACAGAATTGTAGATGATTGATCTATTAAGATTGACATTTTCTCAAACAATTGGAAATTTTCCAAAGCTTTCCATATTATTATTATTTTGCACAATTTGCGACTTTATAAATTGGCTTTAAGCTATTGAAAAAAAATTCCTGGATCAAAGGACTTGGTCCTGTCTGAATGATGGTAGGGGAAGGAAGCTTAGTTCTATTTGATAATATCTAGATGAGCCATGGTCTGTTGTGTCAGTCTTCATAAGACACATAATCTTATGCTTAATCTATGTTCTAAAATATGTCACTTATTTTCCCACTACAACTTTCTTTCTTTAGTTGGGGCATTAAGCTTAGAGGTCTTTGTATGAGAACCAACATTAATTTTGAAAAAAGAACTTATGGAAGAAGTATGGCAAATTTCTGGTAGTTGTGGTCGAAAGGAAATATATAAACATTTCAACTTGCATCCCATCATGTAGCAAAGGAAAGATATGGTGAATAATTTGGTTAGCATGAATTATTTGGTAATGTGTCTCATTGATGTCCTGTAAACTGGTTGATGAGAACTGAAAGCTAGAATTCAAACTGGATTGTGTGACTATTCTAGTGATATATTAACTGCAGAATATATAACTGAAAGGAAATGTGAATAGCTTTTATTACATAATGTATTTATAACAAAGGCTGGAGAACTTGTTTCCCTGTAGAGTGTGTGGGAGGTTTTTTTTAGTTCAAAATCACATTCTATCAGCCCCATTGGTTCACTCAGTGTGAAAAAATTCTATTGCTATAATGTATATTTCACAACACCAAAAATGGATTGGTACTATGGAAACCATTCTATTGCAGTGCCAGCTACTGCACTAAATGGTTTAATAACTGGGTACATTTTCTGTTTTAATTATAGTTGAACAAATGCTGCTACAGTATGTAGGTTTCCTGCATAATTTTTCACAACCTTACATAATTTGACAAACATATTTGAAATGGAAATAAGATGGTTGTTCCATGAAATCGTTGCCCGTAACAAGTTTGCTTTACAGTTATGTCATAAAAGATGAAGCTAATTGTATTGCAAAGAATCAACTATCATAATCAGAACTTATGACATGCAGGTTGCAGATGCTGGTGTAGGGGAAAACTAGGTTGCCTTGGAAACAAGTACATAAGTAGTGCCTCCTATACCAATTTTAGCATGAAATGAATCCCATTGCTAGAATGTACACTACTGTGCGAAAGCAGAATCAGGACTAGATCTTTCAGTTTATTATTTACCATTTCAGCTTGTGGTTATAAAAATTGATTGATAGACCTTATTGACTTCATACAGACAGCTGTGAAATATAAAGTGGGAGCATGGGAGCATTATATATATATGTTTAATAATTTAAAAACCTATCTCAACAATTCATAAAAAGTACTTTAAAAAATATTGTCAATGTAGAAGATCTGTAGTAATAGGGACGTCAAATACTTTTTAATGTTATTTATATTGTTGTGCCATTACAGAATCAGCCTATAGAAAGCTTATTTTGATACTTATCTGTATCTCCTACTTCTTATGATTGTCATTAACATTACAGTCTTCTTCATGTTTTATGTTACTTTTATTTATTATGGTTGCCTTCTTTAAAAGCATTGGCACTTTTTATAAAAAGGTAAGGAAAGGTTACAGTTAGCTGCAGATTTTTTGCTATATTTGAATGATTATTAGTCTGTATTGTAGCTCTTTGGTTTTAAACAATAATAGGTGGTTCATTGAATGTTAAAACAAACATGCTGAAAAAGATTATTTCATTAACAGAAGATAATGGTTTTTATGATAATAAGTTACAAAAGAGTTGCTCTGCAGCAGATGTAGTACAGTTATCAAACAGAGGGGCCACCAGAAAGCTGCGAATAAACATTGTGCTGTACTCATTTTCATGTTCCTCTTTAATCAATGATTTAGAGGTTTACAATGTAATTTAGGGGAGCTGTTCTACTTTGTTGAGATGCAAAATATGCTTTTAAAAATCAAATGCATGTACTAATCAATTCTGTTTGCCCTTGAGAAGGTGGTTATGAATAGCCTTCTTGAAAGCTTGCAATCCATCTGGTGTTGTTACAATAGCTTCTCTGTTAGGATTTTGACCCATCACGGGTGAAAGAACAATGATGTATCTTCAGTCATATCTTGTGTGGCTTGGAGGGAAACTGTTGGATGCTGGTGTCTCTAGTCACCTGTTGTGCTTGGTCTTTCAGCTGTTGTTGAAGGAGGCATTGTGAGTTGCTACAGTGCATCTTGTAGATCAGTACTTTCCAGCCCTTTCCATGGTGTGATTATAGAGTTAAAAGGGTATGATGATCTGTTTAGTTAGGGCATGGTTATAGATCTGTTGAGAGCTGTTGGGGAGTGGGTGGGGATTGGGTGGCACTGCTGGTGTATTGTCAGCTAGACTGAGGAGATATTGTTCAGAATGGGGAGCGTTGGAGCTTTTGGTGATAGGGAAGGGTGTGGTGGGAGAGAGGTTGGGGTGAAGCAAGCAATCACAAAATGAAAAAGCCATTTCCATGGGCAGAGAAGAAAACAACTTTAAAGGGGTCTTGCAGCTGTCAAATCTCAGTTTGAGTACCATGGCTATAATTGCTGCTTTGGAGGGCCATCCCTCAACCACCTTGAGCGATGTGAGCCACAGTTTGGGAACCATTGTTGTAGATGGTATATACTGGAGCCAAGGAGGGAGTGTATGTTAAAGGTGGTAGGGGTGTTAATCAATCCACCTTGTCCTGGATGTTGTAGAATGCCTTAATTATTTTGGAGGTATACTTTTTTTAAACAGGTGGGGATTATTCCATCACATTTTTGACTTGTGCCTTGTGGAAGGTAGACATGCTTTGGGAAGTTTGTTGGTGAATTACTCAGTGCAGTTCTTGAAATCAGAGTATTTATGTGGCTGGTTCATGAATGTTACTTGCAGCTTATCATGCAAAACCTGAAAGCTGTCTAGATCTTGTCAGAGATAGTAGGAACTGCAGATGCTGGAGAATCCGAGACAACAAGGTGCAGGGCTGGATGAACACAGCAGGCCAAGCAGCATCATAGGAGCACTGCTTGGCCTGCTGTGTTCATCCAGCCCTGCACCTTGTTGTC
>NW_025969341.1:5693-15644 GCF_021869965.1 Rhincodon typus
GCAGCATCAGAGGAGCAGGAAAGCTGACGTTTCGGGCCTAAACCCCAGACCCAAAACATCAGCTTTCCTGCTCCTCTGTTGCTGCTTGGCCTGCTGTGTTCATCCAGCTCTACACCTTGTTATCTCAGATTCTCCAGCATCTGCAGTTCCTACTATCTCTGAAACAACTGGAATCCCTTGTCAGGTTTTAGTGTAATTTGATGACTCAGAGAATCACTAACCTCAGGAGAGTTGCTGAGAAATCTGTGGGATCTGTCTTAATCAAAAATGCTCTTTAATTATGCTTTGTTGTATGTTCAACCACAGTTTGACTGTTACCCATATTTGCCTCAAATTATATATGGATGTTAGAATATCATGTTAAATATATATAGTAAATTGTATACCATTCTAACCTTGTACAGAAAAGTTTATTGCTGTTCCTTAAAACTGTGGAATCTTGCGGCTTTAGCTTCTCATTAAGTACCTGGGATCTCAGACTATGGGTGCAATGTACCCTGGGGGTGATGATAAAAAGCCACCACCAATGCTGCCATCGGCATTCCTGCTAACTGTTTTTGTTCTCTGTGGACGTCTGAGGTCTGTGCATGGCAGCCGCTTCCAGAATCATGGAAGTCGATGCTGTAAATGGCATTGACATGCTGATCATCATGCGCAGACCCTCAGAACAGCTGTGATCATGCAGAAAGGATGTTGGCTACCTCCTTAGTGCTAAACTAGAGTGGCAGTCTAGAGGTTGTACACAAATCTCTGGAGCACAATCTGAATCCATGAACTTCTGACTCAAAGACAAAATTGTGACAAACGGCTATAACCTCACTGCAATACTATTCACAAAATTATCCTACATTAACAAATATTTGGTAGATGTGGTATAGCAATACTCAGAAAAAGAATCAACGCCACCTCCAAATCCTGCATTTTGTTTCAATAAATGAATGTCTTCCTCAGTATGGCACTTCCAAGCGATCAAAAATTCCATTGTTATCAAGTTCAATGCACAATAGGAGTGAGTACAACACATATCGAACCTCTAACCTATTCAGATTGAAAATGAGAAAATCATATTGTCAGATGCACATTTGAAGAATGGTATCATGTGGCTGTTCGCTAATACTATCATCTATTCCATGGTCATATTCCAACACTTCTCAACAATTCCTCTTTGACTTACACCAAGCCTCAGGGCCATTTTTCAAATATTTCTAAGTTTGTCATTTCGCATTTCAGGGCAGTCTCAAATGCCTTAATATTGCATTTCCCACACTGCAAATGTTCACAATTCAAAACGAAAATATTTATAAATCTATTTTACAGATATAAGAGAGATTTGCCAAAATCTGCACAGCAAAGCTAAATTTTATTAACTGACTGTAGAAAAGAAGAGATTGAAGAAGAGATTTGAAGTATTATTTTGTTGTATTCCATTGATTTACAATCTGATCAGAGAGGTGGTGTGAAAACTTGCGTGAGATTCTGTACCCACCTAACTGTGAATAGAAGCTCATTACTGTAAGGGTCAGGGGGAGATTTCCTCCATTCTTTATTTGAAACTGGGAAACATGTTCCTGCCCCTAATATATATTAATGACAGAGAAAGATTGCTTTCCCCTCCCTATTCCAATGCCCTGACTTGTCATTTTATTTTGAACAGAAATTTAGGTGGTATGGCACTGAATCAACTGAGAAGTCCCAGGTTTACGTGCAAATCTTCACTGAGTGGACAGCATCAGGCCGAGCAGTTTAATATTGTCAAAGTCAGCCACAAAGCTTTCAACTAAACGCATTTTACACAAGTCAGCTAAAATTCCCAGACCTGCTTGATTCCATGAAGACTCCATCTCTTTTCTCATCCTAATGTCAGTGTCACTTGCGATTCTGTTGACAGCATTTTTGCTTCTGAGTCAGAAGATGGAGGGTTCAAGTCCCATTCAAGACTCTGGGCTGGATTTTACCAAGGGACTGACTCAAGCTCCCAGTACCAAGGTCATTTCTAGATGCTGTGCCCAAATGTCTGAGTGATTGGACTTCTGTTGGTAAGTTGTACTTGATAATAAATTAGAGGCAGTCCTGTGGAAGCTGATTAACGACAGATAGTGGTTGGAAGTTACTGATGGAACCATTTTTGAAGGCTAATCTGCAAACTTCATACTGACAGCCCACAGAGAAGGTTGACAAAAAAATCAACTGAAGGCTGTGTGTGAAGGCATGGTTGGTGTGAAAGGAAGTATCTCTGCTTCAGCAATATCTCACCGGAGATGCTCCTGCAGGTGGTACAGGAAAGATCACAATTGGGATAAAATTCAGTATTAGTGTAGCAATACTTCCTGTCTGTTGATCACAAGGGATAGCATTGACACAGTTAACAGTATCCTGTGAATTTGTGTAATAAAAGACAGTCTAATTAAAGACAGGGTTGTATTAGGCATGAGATTCTGCAGTGAGAAAATGAGAGAAGAGAAACTTATTTTTAGGGAAGTAATCAACATGTGCAGAAGCTGAAGTTACAAATCAGTTGTTAAAGCATATTCATGGCAGAACAGACCCTGCCTTGTATTATGTTGATAAACATTACAGGCCAAAAGGGCAGAATTATCACAGGCAGTAGGCAAATATTGTGGTGGACACCACACAAAGAAAAGGAAGGCATGTCCAGAGTAGGGACAGAAATTTTCACATTGTATGAGGCTGAATCCTTATGCACACAAGAGTTTGGCTAGAAGGAAGCACAACATGCAGGTAAAGATACCCATTGCAGAGATATTGGTTGAAGATTCTGATAAATCTCTACACCACATAACAGGTTTCTTCAGTCAGGTCAATAAGTGATGAATGGTTTGTGACTGTTGGAATGATGAAGGAGGAGAAGAAAATCTAGTCAATATAAGGTGTCTGATAAACACTAGTGCAACATACAATGTCATGACCTTCACAAACCCATGAGAAATTGCTCAACATGGCAATCCAAAAATTAAGTTCTCAAAGTAAGCTTGCGGCTTATATGATAGTTATGCTGAGAGGATAGATTGCTCTGAGAGTCCAATGCAAAGAATGAAGATCTGGAATTCTGGATCATAGGCAGCAAGCAAAAGCCACTCATTTCAGCTGGATCAAGTCTAAAGCTTGGACTGGTGACGCTCGACATGCCTAAAGAGATTTGCAATGTGTTAGAGTACACTGAACCATTGACTGTGGAACAGATCTTAGAGGAATACCATGATGTATTTACAGCTTTAGAATGTCTCCCTGAAGAATATAATCTCAAAGTGAATGAGAGCATGAGACAAATCTGTTGAGGAAACTACGTATTGGCTTCAAGACCAGCCTTAAAGTGGAGATGGAAGAACTGTAAAAGAAAAAAAGTCATCAAGAAAGTGACAATCTCACAGAATGAACTAGCAGCTGGTGTCAGTGGAACAACCTGGAAAGCCGAGAGTATACATCAACACATAGATCTCCATAAAGCTCGAAAGGATCTCACCACCCCTTGCCAACAACCAAAGGATTTTGCCATAATTTGCAAAAGCAAACATCTGTACTACCTTAGATACAAAGGATGATTACTGACAAGTGAAGCTGAGTAACAGGGGCAGCTTTCTAATTACATCTGGGATGCCCTTCAGGAGATACAAACTGTGTTGTATACAGTTTGGCATTTCAAAGCTACAAAGAAGCATCAATGCAGCTAATATGAACTAGTTAGTTTTCATCTCAGAGTGGAAACTATAGTGAATAATCTAGTAATTTATGTATGTGCAGACACAATAGAAAAAGCCATTGCTGACCATAATCACAATCTAATGCAACTGCTAGACAGAACTCACCAGATGAACCTGAATCGGAACAAGAAGAAAATGCAATTAAAGATGACTGAAATCAAGTATGCTCTGACAGCAAATGGTCTTTGCTTGGATTCTGAAAAGGTGAGGGCAGTACCAGCACAGCAGCAATAAACAGATGTAAAAGAAGTACAACAATTTGTTAGATTTGTCAAATATTTAGCAAAATTATTGCATAGTTTATCATTGGAGCCATTACAGCAACTCGCTGCCAAGGATGTGCAGTGTTATTGAGCATACACAAGAAGCAGGATTCACTAAAATCAAGCAGCTAGTGAAGCAGCAGTAGTGCCAAAATACAATTTTGTAAATTATTAAATCACCCTGCAGTGTGACATCAGTGAGACAGAATTGGAGTAATCATATTGAGCAAGGAGAACAGGTTGTATTTGCACCCAGAACCTTAACGCAAACAGTACAATATTATGTTTGGATTGAGATAGAGCACCTGTACATTGTCTTTGCCTCTGAATATGTTCATTTAAACCTACTTGGAAGAAATTAGGTATTTGTCAGCATTGAAAGTACTGCATTATTTCAATCATAATATAAAACTAATCGACAGCACTAAAGCATTTTGGGAGGTGTAGTCTGTATTAATAAATTACTTAGTTAGCAATTACTAATTAATTAACATAAATTAGAGTTAGCTGGGCATGTGACGTATCATGATTGTAGAATGTGGAAGTTTCTGGGAGCTCATGTGCCCAAAAAAAAATACATCTGCTGCGAGTGCTTACGGCTGCAGGAACTTCAGCTTAGTGTTCTTGAGGTGAAAGCTGAGTTGCAGACATTGTGATTCAATGGCAAGGGGGAAAGTTGTCAGAACTTTTATTCCAGGAGGTAGTCACATTTTTGATGATAGGATCTTCTGATTCCTGAGTGGTCAGGGACAGGAGAGTGTCACTGCAAGAGAGGCAGGTAAGGGAACCCATAGGGCAATAGACAATATTTAGGTTGCACAAGTCTGCTAATGGTACACATGTACATTGTTGATGGCTGTTCATCTCACATCTGCTCATTTGTAAAGTGATGTTACTGCTCCAGGGAGTGTTATTTACGTGGAGAGTGATGATGTTATAGTAACAGTTGTTGCTGATTCATTTCTGCTGATGAGAAACAGTGGACAGCAAGAATTGATGGTCATTCTGGACTCCACAGATAACAAGATCATATCTTCCTGATCTTCCTGCAGTGAAGTAACAGAATCTATATTCCTATGTATAAATCAGTGATTGCTACAATATCTCTGGTTATTCACATTCACCACACACAAGGGAGATGATAAATGCTCTGAAGAGGCTCCAGGCTGCCCTATGGCCTGGCCCTGAGTGTGAGTAATGAATGCTTTGCATTCTGACTGCTTCTCCAATGCTTAGCTCTGGCAATGACTTATCAAAGTCAATTTTGGCTTTCTTTGTCATTTTACCTTGATTTTGTCACTCACAGATGTTATTAGTTCTGGCTTCAGTAGTTTTTCTCGTTATTGGAAAAGTATGTTGCTGCATGACATTAGTCTTGGGTCTAGACTATTTTCCATGCCATTACTGGGTTATTTCACCACTGTAGGATTGTCTTCTACAAGTTAGTGCCAGATTTGCTCGACTTGTTTATGGTCCCTTTGGCAATATCCAAGGCCATGTCAGCTTTTCCATTTAGCTGAGGATAATATATGGTGCTATATGGTGTTGAATTTCCCAATCATAATGTAGTGCCTGAATTCTTCACTCATGAGCTGAAGGCCATTGTCATTCATCACAATGTCAGGAATATTGTAATGGCTGAAGTGTGCTTTCAGAAATTTTACCATCTCATTGTTCGTCACTGAAATTGGCTGGCCTAATGCTAGTTGTCAGAATAGTGCTCAATGGTGACAAGAGAATCAGTTCCTGTGAAAATGAACAGGTCTACTCCAAGTTTTATCCATGGTTTATCTAGGATATCATGGTTAGCTTTTTAAGTCTGATTAGCTTAGTATTGTTACAGGTTCAATACCTGAGTGATGTGGTCCCTTTTTCTATTAATTTTTGGGATGTGAGCATTGCTGGCTGGGCCAGCATTTATTGCCTGTCCCTAGTTGCCTTTGCGAAGGTGGTGGTGATTTGCCTTCTTGAACCGCTGCAGTCCACATGCTGTAGGTTGACCCACAATGCCCTTAAGGAGGGAATTCTAGGATTTTGATCAGCAATTATGAAGGAATGGCGATATAGATACAGTCTCAACTTCACGTTCAAGGGTTCAGTTTTGGGTAACCATCTTGAGCTACCTCACAAATAACTGTGAAACACATGAAATTGCATAAAGCACCACTGTCTGTCTGATATTTAACATTTACTTGATAATCTCTTTCTGCAGTCATCATTCTAAGAGTCACAAGCTATTTTTCACCTTTAGACCTGATGATACTAACCTGCTATGTGGTGGAGTCTGATCTGTCAGAATCATTGATGGCATCTCTCCAGTTGTTGTCTTTATAGGCCTGCTTTGCTTTTCCAGCTAAACATTTGTGAGTAAAGTGAATTGCTTCTTTCAGTTGTAGCGCTGCTTCCCTGACACTGGGCATGCATTTTTTGTTTTTGTATGACTTCTTCTGCCATACTTAAATCCTGTTCCCAAGTCCTTCTTAATATTGGCCCTTCTGAAAATATTTCTTATTTTTTTTTAATATGTTATTCTTACTCAGTCTGAAATGTTTCTCAGCATAATGCAAGGCCTTGTCTATTCTCCCACTAATACAGTACAGCTAATAAGTGACAACCTCAGATCATTTGCATGTGTTGGCAACTTTCTTGAGTTCATTTCTGATTTGATTTGATTGGATCTATTTATTGTTACAAAATACAGTGAAAAGTGTAATATAGTGTCGTCACTCTCCAGCGCCATCTTAAAACACAGAAAAGTAAACCAAAACTTAGAATACAAAGCCAGGAGAGCAAAGAAATAAAGAAAAAGTGTTCAACTTTACAGTCGTTCTTGTTAAGTGCTCCACTATGGACCAGGGACCTGGTGGCCAGCCAAGAGTCCTCTTTGATGCAATGCCGATGCTGAAACAGGAGTCACCATTGTTTGGTGCTATCTCGCTGAGTCTTCTCCGGACCTCGCCAATGCAGCCGCCACTGATGCTGCCAAGTGGTGCACCAGCCCAAACTCAATTCCACCACCGCCATGAATCCTCTTCAGGCTCACAATGCCAATGATGCCATTGCCAATACCACAGGGTCTCATACTGAGTTCAAACCTCTCCTCTGTCGTTGCGTCCATGAATCTGTGCTGGATGCAAACACGGCCAGGAACCCAAATTTGTCTCTGCTGCAGCAGGCATGAGTTGGTGTTAGAACCGCCTCATCAATATAGGAGCTACTGGGAACCCAAACTCTCTCCGCTGCCACCACGAATCCGTGCTGGGCCCACATGCTGACTGCCACCAGTCCATGCTGGGCCTACTTGACCCATTGATGCCGTTGCCGCGACCGAGCTCTTCAGAAGAGTTAAGTAAAATAAAAGAGAAAAAAACAAGAAAAGAAAGGAAAAGAAAGAATAAAAAAGAAACAAAAAGAAAATTGGATGGAGCGGACGAGACCAGGCTCAGAAGCTCTAATTCACCGCCACCTTACCGGAAGAAAGAAATTTCTCCTCTCTTAGTAGACGTGTTCTTAAGACAATGACAATCTTCTCCTTGATCAGATCATCGTTCTATGATTGTATGATCTTTCAGTTGTCCATACTCTCAGGATGCAGCTAGATGTATCAATTCTATCACATTCTCCTTCTTCCCTTGAGCTGTGATGTCAGACATATACTGTTGATAAGTAACATTAAGATAGGATTCAAAGTGTATCTTTAAAGCCTTCAAAATCTCCGCAGTCTGATGTTCCTGCTCTTCAATGGTCATTTGGAGATGTCACACAGGAGGCATGTGTGCAGGTGAGAGATAGTTTGTGTTAGCGCATGTATATGAGTAAGAGTGAGTGCATGGATGTGGGCATCTTTGTGTGTTAGTATGTCTGTGCAAATGAGAAAATATTCCATTGCTTGTCAAATAGTTGTCCAACATCCACTGTCTGAAATCACACGGCTTCCAGGCAAGATACAGAAAAGATGTCACTGGAACTGTACTGATCACAATCTTGAAAAAAAAGCAGAGAAAATAATAGAAGTCTGAGGTAAAATATTATTACCTCTATCTTTGAAACTTTTTGCTGTACGCTCAGACAGCTAGTGTACTCGATCTTGTGCTTATTGCTGCTATAAAATGTATTCAAATCATTTGGGACGCAACTCTCTTTGCCACATTGACAATAGCTGAATATCACTTAGAATATTAAGTTCTTGGATACAATTACTTATACTAATTATAAATTAATTCCAGTGAATTTGGGCAATGTTGTTGCCAGTCAAAAAAATTTCCCAATAGTCTATAAAAAGTGATGCGCGTGACAACTAATTTTCAAGTGAAGAGATAAACAGTATACATAAAATTCATATGCAAGTTCCACGCTGGTACTGGACGTCCTACCTGCTTTAACCTGGGAAGACAGAGGTATGAGCCATTAGCCACACAGACCATGCAGCATTCTCTATATTAATATAATCCACGTAGGCATACCCAAAAATGTTGAAAAGATAATATCTTAATTCCCACAATTCAATCAACTGATGCATCGCTAGAGTTCCAAGTTTGGACAATAAAGGCCTGAGCTGTGCACTCTCGAAAAAGGAAGCATGAAGCAGCAAGTCGACCTAGCAGCTGGGTTATTCAAAGGGACAGATAGCCTAATAGCATGTATGTTAAGTAATTTTGGAGCTTTCTACAATGTAAAGTCTCTGAAAATGCTCAGACATGGTGCATTGAGCAGTGCGAAAGGCCAATGTTGGAGTAAGAGATATCATGTGAGTTGTCCACTGACATTGTCTGCCATATGAGCTCAGCTCAACCTCTTATAACAGAGCTGTCAAGTCTTCAGACCTCAGGAGTTTATCTACTTGGCCACCTGCTCCAGTTCCCTTCTGAGGGTGGTCCTTGAGGGTCTCCTGCCCAGTTTAGGATGATGGTACCACGTCAATTGCTGCTAATCAGGAATAACTCTTCGCAGTACATGTAGTGGAAGAAAAATGAAAAAGAAAAGCATGCAAGGACACATAGGTGATGCAGATGGCATTTCATCGCATTTCACTTTCAAATAGCTGGTCATTACATGAGGTTAACAAGCAGAACTCTGTGATTACAGATCTCTTTAATCTGTACTGTGTAAGTGCCTTGTTTATGCAATTGTCCTTTGAAGAGCCTCACATCCTCACAAATAGAGCTCTTTCCCTCAGACAACAATAAAACCATCACACCGGCCACTCTGGGTGTAGTGGGAGTCATTTTACAATCGCATTGAGCATTTGTGATTCAGATGAGGAAGGAAGGCAACACAGGTCATGCTTTGGAGAGTCAATGGTACTGTGCCTGCTAATGTAGGTGAACTCCTCAAACTTTCACAGAAAGTAGGAACTGCAGATGCTGGAGAATCTGAGATAACAAGGTGTAGAGCTGGATGAACTCAGCAGGCCAAGCAGCATCATAGGAGCAGGAAGGCTGACGTTTCGGGCCTAGACCCTTCATCAGAAATGGGGGAGGGGAAGGGGGTTCTGAAATAAATAGGGAGAGGGGGGAGGCAGATAGGAGATGGATAGAGGAGAAGATAGGTGGAGAGGAAACAGACAGGTCAAAGAGGCGGGGATGGAGCTAGTAAAGGTGAGTGTAGGTGGGGAGGTAGGGAGGAGATAGGTCAGTCCAGGGAGGATGAACAGGCCAAGGGGGCGGGATGAGATTAGTAGGTAGGAAATGGGGGTGCGGCTTGAGGTGGGAGGAGGGGATAGGTGGGAGGAAGAACAGGTTAGGGAGGCGGGGACGAGCTGGGCTGGTTTTGGGATACGGTAGGGGAAGGGGAGATTTTGAAGCTTGTGAAATCCACATTGATACCATTGGGCTGCAGGGTTCCCAAGCAGAATATGAGTTGCTGTTGCTGCAACCTTCAGGTGGCATCGTTGTGGCACTGCAGGAGGCCCAGGATGGACGTGTCGCGAACCATTTCAACTCCCCCTCCCATTCCTCAGACGACATGTC
>NW_025969342.1:0-15625 GCF_021869965.1 Rhincodon typus
GGGAGTGGAATGCCTCATCCTGGGAGCAGATGCGGCGGAGGCGAAGGAATTGGGAATAGGGGATAGCATTTTTGCAGGAAGGTGGGTGGGAGGCGGAGTATTCTAGGTAGCTGTGGGAGTCCCCTTCACTTCCAATAGTCACAATATCACCATGCATTAGTCTGTTCTGCAAGGCCAGTGAATCACTTTTATTTAAAAACTGGACTTGTCTTTTCCCAAAAGTAACGGTTAATTGTCAAAGCAGCAATGTAATCAATAGTGAATATGGAATTCTCCATTGTATAAAATATATACATCCTGCAGAATATTCCATCAATATTAGATATGAGGAATATTTCAAAGTGAAGTGATAAGGCTCCAGGGAGTTGCCTAATTACAGGCTTTTCTAAAGACTGAAGGATCATCTTCAATGGTAAGCAAATTACTGACACAGTGCCATAGCATAAGAGTTATTAATATAAACCTGTGAAGAAAGGTTAGTATATCCTTCACATAGATGGTTATTTGTACATATAGAGAAGACATTGGGCTCTGCATCGTCCATTTTTTAAGGTACTGTTTGGTTTCTTAGCACTCAAACAATTTTTTTCAAGTTGGTTTGCACATTTTCAATGGGAAATGCACTGGATGCAATTTGAATGAAGAGGGTTTATTAATGGAAATGCTAGTGTCAAACCAGCACTGCAGCCTGATTGCCATTATAGTCAGCCATCTCCCTTTTCTTTAAGTGATTATTAATAACGGTGATTAACACATTAATTAATAAATTAATCAAACTTCTTTGATTTGAGACACCTACCAAAGCCAGATATGACTCATTATTCCAGTCCTGAATTCTCTCACATCTGTAGAGCCGACAGTGAGACTTAGAGTGAGGGCAATGCTGCCTCAAGGAACATTAAAGAACTTATCATTGTAGTCCTCAAACAAGACATCTGCTGCCTGGACTGCTCTGGAGGAACCCTGTGATATTCAGTTGAGCATCAAAATTTGTGGTAGTATATATGCTTTACAAGCTCACCATTAAGAAGGAGTAGGTATGTCTGTACTAATTAGGTGAATAGCCAAAGAGCAGGCACATGAGAAAGTGCAGAATGAGGAGGAGGTCATGAAGAAGGAAGTGCATCAAGAGTTGCAGAAACAGAATAGGAAAAAAGGAGGTTGCAAGAGATAGAAAGTCTCTTTATGACCAGCTGTAATAGTTAGGGAGTGATACAATCGCAACTCCCCATTCACCAAACTCTCTGATTCCTCATCTGTCCTCGACCACTGACTACTTTTGTAATCTTATGAACAACAGTAAAATAAAAACCACCATAAATGCACATTTCAAAAACTTCCATAAACTCAGTCTTGACATAACACACATAGTAATCACCCATGATACATTTTCTTTATGATCCTTTCCTCTGCCTTTTTGTGGCCAGGTACTGTACCTAGTGCATGGCTGGTGCAAGGCCATTGATCTCCAATTGAGCAAACTGCAACTAGTCTTGGCAAGTGATCTCAAACAACATGAAGCCTAGAAAGCTTCATATCTCACCATTTAATCCTGGAGTACAACAGTTGGGTTTGGCTGACTAACAAGCAATATCTAGGGCATCAGCAGAATGGCAGGGATGGAAGCAGGAATCCTGTCACTTTGACAAAGGAAGCCACTGTCTCTCTGCCAAATGGCTTCTCATTGATCCCGCTGACCTGTTAGAGAACAGATTGATCAGGTGGATGAACTGTGATTGTGTCCTGGAAGTTCCTTTAAAGACTGATGTCCAAAACCATGGTAGCATCAGTCTAAGCTTCCACTACAGCACTTAGACCTTTGAGAGAAGCTGTTTTGCTTCATTGAGAGCCTCAATATTGGCCATTAGACACTACATCACGATGGGTTTCATAGGTGCGCGGGTGGAGATGGACACCTGTTCCATATTGGTAACGATTGGTTCCAAGGCCCACACAAAGTTACGCATCAAGTAAGTTCTGGATTCCTATGCGCTTAATAGTATTGAGTACAGATTTTTTACTGACAGGTTTTTCAGTGTACTGAGCACTTGGCTACATAAACTGAACAGCTTTTTTCTTTATCCTGATGCATTAAAGCCTTTATCTCATTTTCTGCAGCAAAACTAAATGTGTGGCCTTATCCTCAAGCACAGTGATACCTTGGCCAACCTTTCCCTTTTCTTGGGTCAATCCACTTGTGCCAAATGTCTCACCTTGGGAAAGCCCACCTCTATTCTAGTCTATAAAATGTGTGCAGTCTCAATATATGAGCTGGTGCCTGTGACCTGATCAAGTGACATCAACATTGTCTTCTTCTTCCTTGACTGGCAGGGAATGGTCCAATTATCTGATGTCTCAAATGAAAACAGGACAAAGTAAGGCAAGATGGCTTATACAATCTGCAGCTTCTCAGTCAGAAGAGATTGAAACGTAAAACTGAATTCTTGGTGAGACAGGATGGGTGCAGGAAGTGCATACCTTCATCACTGACAGCTTCAAATCTGCCATTAACCACAGTCCTATTGATCTCCATTCCAATAACAATAATATTGACTACTTTGTGGTTGTTAAAACATACAGGCATCTTGTATGCCTCCAGTTCTTTCCTATTGTTTTCTGTTATGTGCATATTCCCCTGTAACAAAGACAAAAGTGCATCAGTGCATATTCTGCAGTCTGCAGTGTTTAGATTATGTGGCTGTCACTTTTTAATTATTCGCAGTATGTAGACATCTCTGTAGACCAGCATTTTTCCCTCATCCCTAATTTCCCTTAAGAAGGTGGTGGTGAGCTACTTTCTTGAACCACTGCAATTAAAGAGGTTAGGGACACCCACATTGTCATTAAAAATGGTGTTCCAGGATTCTGGCCCAGTGAAGGGATGGTAATGTAATTCCAAGTCAGGATGATGTGCAGCTTGGAAGGAAAACTGCAGGTAGTGGTGTTCTCATATATATGCTTCCCTGGGTCTCCAGGTGGTAGAGGTCAGGGGTTTGAAAGATGCTTACAAAGGAACATTGGTGAGATGCTATAGCACATCTTGAAAATGGTACATACTAGTTTGTGACAGTGTGGATGGAATGGATGTTGTAACTGGAGCATGGGGTGACAATCAAGCACACTGCTGTGTCCTAGTTTGATTTTCTTGGGGTTGTTAAAACTGCATTCCTGCAGGCAAATGGAGAGAATTCCATCACACTTATAGAATCTCTACAATGCAGAAAGAGGCCATTCTGCCGATGAAGTCTGCACCAACCCTCTGTAGAGCATCCCACCCAGACCCAAACACCCCCATCCTATCTCCATATTTATCATGGCTCATCTACCTAGCCTGACCGTCCCTGGACACAGCAGGGCAATTTACCGTGGCCAATCCACTTAACGTGCACATCTTTAGACTGTGGGAGGAAACCCACACAGACACAGGGAGAACATGCAAACTCCACACAGACAGTCATCCAAGGCTGGAATCAAACCTGGGTGCTCAGCATTGCGAGGCAGCAGTAAGTAACTATTGTGCCATCATATCCTGACATGCCTTGTAAATAGTGGATAGGCTTTATGGGAGTCAGGAAGTGAGTTACTGCATGATCATGCCTGACCTCCACATGTAGCCAAGTAATTATATGGCAGGTTCAGTTTGGTCAATGATAACTTGCACGGTGTTGATAGTGAGATGGTAACACCACTGAATGTCAGGGGGTGACGGTTAGATTCTCACTTGTAGTGAATGATTATTTCTGGCACTTGCGTGGTGGGAATGCTACTTGCTCCTTGGATATTGGCCTGGTTTTACTGCATTTGAACACGGAATGCTTCAATCTCTGAGTGGTTGCACATTTAACACAGAGATGAGAAAGGATTTCTTCTCTCAGAGGGTAGTGAATTGGTGAAATCTTTTACCAAGAGGGCTGTCAAGGCTGAGATGTTACATATTTGCAAGGCTAGATAGATAGATAGATATTTAAGAAATCAAGGGTTATCAGGAAAAGGCAGGAAATGGTGTTAAGTATTATCACATCAGCTCTGATCTCATTGAATGGCAGAACAGACTTGATAGGCCTATCCATTTCTCCTCCTACATTGTATGGCCATGTGGTTTTTAAAAATACAAAGTAAAAAAACACAAATGAAAATTCCACTCTCTGCCCTTTAATCTTTCTGTCGTTTACTTTAAATCTATGCTTGATTCTTGTCTTCTCTGTTCAGGGAAATAGATCTTTTCTATCTGTCTCCTTAGGCCCCTAATAATTGTATAAGTAAGTATACAGTACTAACCTGTGCCATTTATTGACACAGTAAGATCCATTACATGAACTTTATCTATTCCAAATACTATTCACACACTCAAGTTTCCATAGCTTATGCAAAAATGTCAACTCAAGATACTACACAGGATAATCAACCTGTTCTATGTCATTCATGATTTGTTTATTTTTCAGAGCAGAGTGCAGGATGGTCACGAACATATGTTACAGTTTGGGCTTTGTCCTAGCATCTTTCTCATGTTGAAGTCCACATTATTCTTTCCATAAGTAGGTTGAGTTTCTTATTGCTAGAAAGCTGTCTCTTATTGTCTGCCAAATATGGGTTAAAGCTCACATCTAACCATTAACCCTAAATCATACAAAATTCATGAAAAATGCATGAGATACTCACCGCGAGGTAGATTTTAACTTTGGGCGATAGTGTAAAATGGGTTATAATCTGTTAGGAATTCATCTTAAATCAAACCTTTTTTTTGTTCCTGTTAACTGCATTCCCTTCTCCTGGTATAAATGGGATGATAACAGCCAAAAAATGACAGCAGTAACTGAATCATTAATTGTGTGAATGTAACTAGTTAATTTTAAAAGGGCCCTACCTCCAGGTATCCAAAGTGTCAGCCTGTTTCAAACAATAGGTCTCATCTTGTATAGATCTCAGCTTTCTTTTGTTGTAAATAAAATCAATTGGCATTTAAGGTAGAAATGGTTGGATTATGTGCAGTGCAGGTTTTGTCTAATTCTGAAAGTAAAGTGAGAGAAGAAGACCGCTGGAGGTAATCTTGACTTATTTTTGCGGGTCTCTTTGATTAGGAAGTGGAAATGAATGCTGGGCAGGGTAAATTTTAGCATTTTTATGAGGCTTGGGTGAGCTGACTTCAAATAGTTGGAAGAAATTCCCATCAAGCCATTGAGTTAAAATAACAGTTGGCTCTCGATAGGATCATCAGAACACAACATACACGTATAGATAAAGACACTGGCTCTAGCCAGATGTCCTTGCAACCTGCTCAGTAAAGCAGTATTAAATCAGAGAAGTTTAGCTCACATGGCTTCAGAGTCACTAAGTGACCCATTTGATGCCAGCTTTTAATCAATTACCCTGCCATTATTACATTAAATCAACCTGAGATGATACCAATGTGTGGAATATGACTAATTCCCACATTTATGTTCACCTATCATGTAATTGCCCAATATCTTTGTAACTTGCATGCTTGTGTCTGTGGTTCATTGTGTCTTTGCTTCGTATATGCAGTATTGCTTAAGAGAGTAATTAGAACAAGTTACGTTATAGTCAGATATAATGGCAGTGTTCTGCAAATCCCCCATAAGCATCCTTCAAAGCAATCAAAGTTAAAATGGGGAGGCTGAGGCTGGCTGTCACAAGTTTCTCATTCTAATGCGAAAAATCATTTCCTCAGCATGCACAGGCGTGATTAGGTACTAAAAAGAGAGCAGGCATGACCAGAACACACTGTGCAGTCGTGTACTGTGGCCTTTCTGAAGACTAGTAACAACTTCACAGAAAATGATGACAGCTGTTGGATGACTGGATGGAACAGAACAACCCTTTCCCATCATCCTAATGGATTATCATTACCAGAACGAATTTCAGCAAAATGTCAGTGAACTTAAATTGTGCTCCTCTCTGTGAGAATCACAGCCTGTGCTCAATACAGGCATCGCTTGTGCAATTTTCATGCTTAAAAAGCAATCTACGCCTACTCAGTCATTTCTACAGTTTACACCAAATTATACAGGGGTCAGTGTTAAACATCCCCAAGTTCCTCATCCTGTGGGGCAATGTGGCCAAGAGGGATTAAATGGCAGGTTGAGAGTTCACCCCAACCCCACGCATTTTATTTGCCTGTCCTGGGGCACAGGAAGACTGCACGCCCCAGAGGAATGAGAATCTGAATTAAATGGCACTGCCACAACTCCATTATATAATTTTTAATCACGGATCTAAACTGCAGCTCACACAGAGTCTGGCTCCGCCAACAAAGCCCAGTGGTGGGAAAGATCCAAACCAGGGGCAGTCAAGAAAGTCTTTTTCTTTTTGAAAGTATCTAATGGGCTGGTAGGAATCTTGCATCCTCAGATTTCCCCCTTTCCCGACCCATGACCTGTTGAACCCCATGTCCTTAATTAACCTTGCCACAAACTATTCCAGTCCGTCCCCTGCCTGACCCCAGCTCATCACTGCAACAAAGTTGGCTCATTATCCTCCAGTTATTGTGTCAATCCCACCAACTTTGGGTGAGCTTCATGCTCAAGGTATGTGAGTAAAGCCTGGAGTTAAAATTTCCCAAATCATAGGTTCCAGGGAGCTGGACAATTTTCCTTCTTTTTCAGCCCTGGAACTGCTCCACCATCTTCCTAACACTCCACTTCACAATCTTCTTCAACCACAACTTAGATAAAATTTGACATTTTGCATCCACAGCACGACAGTCCATTTAGTCTCAATGGTCTATGAAAGCATTAATGCTCCATTCTAGCCTTCTCCCAAAGTAATAACCATTTCCCATCATACTCCATGATGCCTCTATTGCCTTCTTCATAAGGTATTGTGGGTGAAGGGTAAACTGTATCATTTCTGTAATGATAACTACTGAGCATGTGCATAAGGAGCTATGGCAGGATATTGGGTCACATGGAACTGGTTAGATAAAGTTATATCATTTCCACTGGTTGGAATTCTAGAACTAGGTGGCATAGTTTAAAAATTAGGGCCACATCATTTGGGAAAAATGTTAGTAAACACTTCTAAACACAAAAGGCAACAGATGTTTGGAACTCTCTTCCACAAATGGCACTGAACACTAGATCAGTTGTTACTTTTGAATTTGAGATAGATACAGTTTTGTTAAGCAAAGGCAGAAAGGGATATGGACCAAAGACAGGTATATAGAGTTAGGCCACAGATTAGCCATGATTTAATTGAATGGCAAAACACGTTAGAGGACTGAATGGCCTCCTCCTGTTCCTGTGTTCCTAGCAGGCAAAGGACCATACTAGAGGCAAATACAGACAGCACCCCAGTAAGCAGGGGCTTCAATTCACTTGAACAATGAATTCTGCTTTAATCCAGCCAAGCATTTTCCAGTAAACAGAGAGCCCTAGACAGGCTGAACAAAGGGCTGATTAAACTTAGAGGGTACAGAGCTGAAAGTTCGCTGCTATAGGAAAGCAGCAATAGGAGAAGTGCACAGAAAAGGTGCCTATTGCCATTTCACGAGCTCCCTACAATGGCACAAAGAGCATCCACAGGCTGGAAGGAGGCTCAGTCAACACAACCAAAAGCAATGGCTGCAACAACAACATCTGGTTTCAATCGCACATCACTGTGCGATATTTAATTGTGGCACTATAATGCTAGGAGACTCCCATATCTGAATCTTCACCAGGCTTGGTGAGAACTGACTTATCTCCACCATCTGCCACTCCACCAGTGTCAAATTGGAGATGACTAGAGTACCACCTCCAGATCTGTCCTACTGTCTGGTGTTCTCATAGAGACATTTATGGCAGAGAAAGAGGCCATTCAGCCCATCACATACAAGCTAAATCTCTGAACAGTCAGTGTGATTTCCCTGCTTTAGTCTCAGAACAAAGTTTATTTTGCACAAGTGCTGATCCAACTTCCTTTAGAAAGTATTGTTCAATTCTTCTTCCATTCCCTGTAAGCACCAATTGCTGGTCGTTACCATTTGCAGTGTCTAGTCCCTTGGTCAAAGATATTGAGTACCTTTGAGGAACAATTACCACACCACAACCTAGAAGGGTCAAACTGCCTAAGTCATAGAGCCATAGAGTCACACAGCACAGAAACAGACCCTTCGGTCCAACCAGTCCATGCCAAACATAATCCCAAACTAAACTAGTCCCACCTGCCTGCTCCTGGCCCATATCCCTCCAAATCTTTCCTATTCATGTACTTATCTAAGTGTCTTTTAAACATTGTAATTGTACCTGCATCCACCACTTCCTCAGGAAATTCATTCCACACGCAAACCACCTTCTGTGCAAAAATTTGCCCCACGTCTTTTTTAAATCTCTCTGCTCTCACCTTACAAATGTGCTCCCTTTGTCTTGAAATCCTGCAACTGAGGGAAAAGACACATACCATTAACCCAATCTATACCTCTTATGATTTTATAAACTCTATAAATCTCCTATGCTTCAGTGAAAAAAAAGTTTCTGATGTTAAGGTGATTCTACATTGGCAAAACAGGCCCTTGGTATTCAGTTATCTTTCTGTAGAAGCTTCCACTGATTTATAAGAAGAACAAACCAACTGATTCACTTGGAAAATGTCTCTGATTTATCTATTCAAAGGCCACAGCTCACAGCAACTGCATCAGGAAAGATACCTAGTTTATTCAAGCTTAAACTAAGTATTTTTTTTACTGCAGAGAACAGGCAGATTCTGCTGGAGACAGCAACACACCCTTCTGTGCTTTTCTCTCTCATTGTCTGACTATGTCTCTGTAACTTGTTTCCAGTTCCAAACTGCCCAGTTAGCTGACAACCAATCAGGTTCTTTTGTAAACAATTCCTCAGCTACTGAACATCTGCACATTGCAGGAAATCCACAGCCACAAAATACAAAATTCAAACTAGTTATTGTATTCCTTGTTGTGAAATTATGCAGCCATCCTGGTCAGTTCCTTTTTTAGAAACATTTTTTCCTTGCCATCCACAGTTCTTAAAGATTTAATTCATATAAAACATGAGGTTTTTACAAAAGCTGTTGCCACTAAATAACTTCTGCCTCCCAGATGTTCAAACTAATCACCCTTTCAACTCAAAGTGCTGGATCTACATCAAGTATATTTCTAACGACTCAATGTGGCTGTTGCACTGATACATTATTGTTTGGCACCTGACTGCGGTGCAATAATACATGTGGGACCCTCAGTGTACCTTCTCATAATAATTAGTTCCCAGCTCTTTACAAACAACATAACAATATAGCTGAGATATTGCTGGTGACTTGACTTGCACTCAATTATTTCAGCTGCCAATTTTTAAATGCCATTAGGTCAAAGCAGCAGTGGGAAGTCATAGTTTGAAACAATTTCACTGCAGCTTACATTTTAAAAAATCTCTTGGGAGTGATATGACAGGAAGAAACTGAGGGTGGTCTCCCCCAGTTAGATCAAAATGATTCGAATATGCTACCGATCTGACCTCCACTGGTGAAATACCAGCATTTCCATGTCACTGAAACCTAAAGGTAGCATCAAGTGTTTCACAACAACAGTAAAATTCTGCAGCTGATAATGTAATAATTTCTCCATACCTTCTGATAAATCAACACTTCTTAAAGATCTTTTTGTTCCATTGTTCATATTCCTCTCTTTGTAGACAGTATTAGTAACTAATTAGTCATTTCCTCGGACCACTGCCACATTTAAACTCGTTGTTATGGCAGTCATTTTAGAAACAATCAAATAAGCATTTTGCAACCATCGCCAGACTACTGCAATGTCTTTGTGAAATGTGCAGTAGCTTTATTGCAAGCTGTACTACTACCAGTTTTGTTAACATTTCTGTACATGAAACAGGAGTGTTTATTTGATTGATGCTGCCTTGCTGAGTTATAAGCCAGGCTTGCTGAAGTTGGCCTAACCGTGTGCTCATCTTTTCAAAGTGGCATGTGGCCTAGTTGTATTGATTGATAGCCTGTGATCTCATGCATCTGACATCACTTTTATTTAATTCTGCCTGGCTCTTCAACCAAAGATGGTGACAGAAACTGTGTAAAAGGTCCCTTCTCAAATATCATGCTCACGGTTTCAAAGCTCACTCCCTCTATTGTAAAAACTAACATTGATGTAGCATTATACTCTTCCATGCTCACATTCCAGTCCTGGAAGGACTGAAGTCTGAAATGTCCACCAAGATAAGATTGGAGGCAGACAGGGCCTTTCCTCCAATTTTTTTTGTACTTACCTCCAATTTGCCAATGTCTCACACTCACACCATGGTTTCAACTGGGAAGAGGAGGTAATTACATATTACATGGTGTGATGGCTACATGCCCACAAAATGCAGATAGCCTATTAATACAATTAAAGGACCTCTTCAGACCAATCTCTATACATCAACCTGAATCTTCCACTCGGCAAGCAGGGCCCCACTGCGACCAAAGCACAGCCTTAAAGTGGAGGCAGCTGCCTGGTGGTAAATTGAGGGAGGTAGAGGAGGAAGGTATTATGTCTTCTGGTTGCCATAATAACCACAATAATCAAAATTTTGCAAATTCATGCAATGTATTTCTTACAGTTCTCCTTGTGATTAATGGATTGATGCAGTACAAGAGTGAATGTAGCACCCTGAATGTTCATTCTCATAACAATTAGTTTCTAGAACGTTACAAATAATATAACAAGGGACCAGCAATCCATTCATCTAGGAAACCATCCCCACTAGCTAACCATTGGGCCACAGTTGTGTCTACTGGCCATAAATTGTATGGCTTTTTTTTATTCATTCACGTTGCTGACCAGGCAGCATTTATTGCCCATGCCTAATTGCCCAGAGCGCAGTTCAGAGTCAACCACATTGCTGTGAGTCTGGAGTCACATGTAGGCTGGACCAGGTAAGGATGGCAGTTTCCTTCCCTAAAGGACATTAATGAACCAGATGGATTTTTCCAACAATCGACAATGGATTCATGGTCATCATTAGATTTTTAATTCCGGATATTTTATTGAATTCAAATTCCACCATCTGCCATGGCAGGATTCGAACCCAGGCCCCAGAACATTATCTGAGTCTTTGGATTAACAGTCCAGCAATAATACCACTTGGCCATTGCCTCTTCATGTTGGCAGTTTTGTCATTTTAAACAATTAAAATGTTAAAAATCATCTTACACAACACTTTCACCTGCCAATGTACGTTTCTTCCCCTACTTATAAACATGGCCACCTCTGAACTTGGGATTGCCAGTCTCTGCGTGCTAGAAGGTTGTGATGTATTTGTTCTCTAGCCTTAGGTACCTGCCCTCTGTCCATAATTGTACAGGGCTCCTAGAGGTACCTATTTACTTGGCTGTCCCTTCAAAACTCCTACATAATCAAAGACCCCTCTCACCCTGATTATACTCTCTTCCGCCCTCTTCCATCGGGCAGAAGATATAAGAGTTTGTATACACGTACAAATAGATTAAAGAAAAGCATCTTCCCTGCTGTTATTAGACTTCTGAATGGACCTCTCAAATTTTCAGTTTAATGTTGATCTTGCTCTCTGTGCACCTTCCCTGCAGCCATAATTTTGTATTCCTCACTGTGTTATACTACCCTAATGCACTTTGCATAGTATGATCTGCCTGTACTGCATGCAAAATAAAACTTTTCACTGTACCTAGGTACATGTGACAATAATAAATCAAATCAAATCAAAAATTGCCCACTTTGTTCCTAAGCAGCACGTGAAGATTCCAGCTGCGTGGTTGTGATGCTGCCAAGAATGGAACTCTAAGCAGAAATTAAGTTATGTTGGTGACAGTCTGGTGTGGATAGCCAGTCATAATTTGAGCTGCTTCTTGTATTCCACTCATGGACCAAGCAGGCACATCTCACTTGGCCCATCCTGAAGCATTTGAGAGTTGCCCATGTTTCCCATGGAAGTTTGAAAATTGGGACTTTACCACTTGGGTCAGTTAACTGATTGCGGTTGACCAGGAGAAGCGCCATCATGAATTGGGATAATCATCAATTTGTCGGGGATGTTTCAGTAGAGTGGGCATTTGTATTTGAATTTGTCAATGGGAGGGCTTCCTTAGCAGTCAGCTGGTGATAGTCTTTGAGGAGAATGTTTGTGGACATTGGGGATTCAGTATGTTCTAGCACAGGAAGCCAAGAGCTGTGTTGCTCTCAATGTCCCCAGAAATAATCCAAATAACTTCCTGGACACAGACATCTATCTTGTTTTTATTTTAATGCACGTTGAGCTTTTGAAAAGAGCCAGAACATACTCGCAAGGTGAAGAGGCCACTTACTATGTTGTACTATTCTCTAATGGTAAGAATCTAATTGTAATGTTCTTATATGTGACTTTGGTTGACATTATGATTAAATTAGATTTTCTAAGTTTTATTTATATCTTGTAAGTGGTAGTAACAGATACCAAAGAGGGAGATGACAACATTGTCAGCTATGTAAATTATGTAAATCCTTTCGACAGAGTGCAGGTGCATGCAAGGTTCTCATAATCAAGAATGTTTTCATATTTTGTGTTGTAGCCATTGCCAACAGGGCCACTATAAATTTAGTGAACAACTTAAACAGTAGAATTTGCTCTGCTGCTTCTCTTTGTATGATGCCTTATTTGTGTCTCTGAGGCACAATTGCTCTTCAGTCAAATCATCAGGAAAGATACAACGCAATGCACTCTGTTCTGCGGAGCAAAACAAAAGCCATTAACTATCAGAAACTCTGTCCATAAAATGAGGCTCTGAAACGCCTGTCATTTTGGAGTTGTGGGTGTCATTTTGAACTCCACGCTGCATTTGCTCAATGGTCATTTTGGGGCGGTCAATAGCACTGACTTTATGAGTGTGAATGAGAAATATACAGAGTAGTTAGATTATAACATCAGTCAGTATGACACTGCCCTTTATTGACTTTGCCATTCCAGCTAACATCATCACTTAAAAACCTACAGCTGAACATGTAAACGGAAGGTAGAAGATAGGAAAATTCTCCCCTCCCCCTCTCGTCACTAGTGCTAAACAAAAGGATCAACAACCACTCAAGATGGTTGCTGGGCATTTTACTGGCTGCGTCTCAACTTATAGAAGTGGTCGGCCCTGTAACCAGCGAAGGTGCAACACCTGCCCATTTACTTCCTCCCTCCCGACTATCCAAAGGCCCAAACATACCTTCCAGGTGAAGCAACACTTTACCTGCTCTTCCCAGAATCTAGTCTATTGCATTCGCTGCTCACAATGTGGTCTCCTCTACATTGGGGAAACAAAGCGTAGACTGGGTGACTGCTTCGCAGAACATCTACATTCTGCTTGCAAAAAAAAACCCTGAGCTTCCTGCTGCCTGCCGCTTCAACACACCACCCTGTTCCCTGGCCAACATCTCTGCCTCTGGCTTGCTGCAGTGTTCCAGCGAAGCTCAATGCAAGCTGGAAGAACAACACCTTATTTTCTGCTTGGGAGCCCTACAACCCTCCAGAATCAATATCGAGTTCAATAATTTTAGGGCGTAAACTCTCCCATGTCCCAGCTTCCTACCCCACACACCAAGCCTTGTTATCACATAGCCTGCCATTACACACCCCCTGTTGTTAGTCACTAATATTCCCCATTAACAACTATTCACCCTCCCAGCCTGATCGTTACCAATTCCTTTGTCTATCCAACTGATCTTCTCTCTCTCTTTAGGCTCTATCCTATCATTTACTCCCTACCCACCACCCATCTCCCTATTTTCTGCATATAAACTGACATTTCCCAGCCACCATCAGCTCTGAGGAAGGGTCACCAGACCCGAAATGTTAACTCTGATTTTTTCTTTACAGATGCTGCCGGATCTACTGAGCTTTTCCAGCAACTTCTGTTTTTGTTCCTTGTTATAGAAGTGGCTGTTGGTTTGCAGAGTTCTTCCAAGTTGATGAAGTTGACAGGCAGATGTACTGCTTAGTTTTAACTTCAAGGGTTTTGGTCGGGTGACTTGTTCGCAGTCTTAATGATTACCACCCACACTGGTTTAAAAATGGAAACGGTGCAGAGGCAGTGGGGAAAAACACAGGCTGTTCATTGTGGGAGGCAGAGAAGGACATCTCAGAAGGAAGCATTGTCCACCCAGGGTCTTCTGGTAGCATTCCTTCTTCCCCGGACTAAGCAAGGGCATGCTCATTTTATGTAAATATAGCAGACAGTCCTGCAGCCTCACAGCAAGGTGAGGACTGTGAAAGTGACCATGGCTTTAGATTCTTTATTGTTGGACTCATTGTAGTTTGGAGCAGGTGACATCTATAGCGTCCGCCAGTTCATATCCATTGATGCATCAGGGAGGTTGCAGAAGGTCTTCAGGCCAAGAGACAGGAATGCATTGTGAGATTTCCTCTGATCAAAAATACAGGCTGAGCTTCCTGCTCTCAATAAGCCATAGGGTAGCTGATGGGAAGGGCCAGTAATGGTCCAGGTGGGCATGTGCAATATCCAACAACATCAGTTCCCACCACCTCAGAAATAAGGTTCAGAGAAGGAATCCCCATTGCTCATCTTCCCGGCTGAACTGGTCTTGTAAGTTATCAACTAATGACCACTTAAGAGCTTCATCCCTCCTGGGCTGTATATATTTCAGTTCCAGATGAGATGAGGAAGAGCCTGCCTACATTACTGGTAAACTGGGCTGGAATTTGGAGGAAGGGGGATGGGTCTCTTGCTCTGCACTAACTCATTCAGGATGGACGGATTCAACCTAGAGGCAGGATCACGGCACTGCCATGTGCTGGGACATCAGACTCTGATTGGCCAGGAGCTCAAGGGACTCAGTCTGGAAATGAGGAAATGCCGTCCAAAGGCTTTGTCCCTGATGTAAGGTGCTATGGACCACTTACATGTTGGTTTTGTGGGTACATCATTTAGACACCGAGATGAAACAGGGTAGTGGGTTTCAGCCAGTGAATCATCTCATGACCATGCTCAGTAAATCATGCCAGTAAATAATCTATATCCTGGCAGAAGCTATGCTGCATTTATTCTGCATTAATCTGCTGTTCCCTCAGTATGTGAACCACCATGTCAAAGAGCAAACCATTGAGATGCTGAGGCAGCGGGTCAGCTATCTTGACCAATCTGGGAGAGCCTTACAGAAACATCAGAACACATGTCCAGATATGTCATGGTCTGCTGAATCCTTCACAATGTGGCCAACCAGAACATACCTCACCTTTAACAGTTGCAGTTTGGCTTGAAGCACTGCACACTGGCTTTAAATTGTGTGTGTCTCACATGAATCTGAGTCCTCTCCTAAAACAACCAGTCACTCAAAAATAGTATGCTTAGCATTAGGCTGAACGTTACCATCACTCTCAGTGCAGATAGAAATGTAACAAATGTTTTGCTTTGGAGTTACACAATACTATCTGTCACTGTCAAGAGATCTGTGCCCCAACTCCAATGCAGAAGCAGTAAATAGAAACATAGAACCCCTACAGTGTGGAACAGGACATTCGGTCCATTGAGTCCACACCCACTCTCTGAAAAGCATCCCATCCAGACCCAGAGATAGTAGGAACTGCAGACGCTGGAGAATCCGAGACAACAAGGTGCAGGGCTGGATGAACACAGCAGGCCAAGCAGCATCATAGGAGCAGAGAGGCTG
>NW_025969343.1:0-15625 GCF_021869965.1 Rhincodon typus
ATAAGAGTATTAACCCTGATGAAGCTGTTGCATATGGTGCAGGTAACCTACTTTATTTTTGAAAATATTTACTGCTTCAGTTTAAAATATTGCTTGGGTTAGCCTGCACTAATGAAAGTGATGACATTTTAACTTTATTTATTTTCTCTTTATACTAATGACTAATGTTTAACTTGAATTTTGCTTTCTATTTTCTACTAGATAGAAAGGTACCTAGTACAAAGTGCTGGGAATGGCAACATTGTATACTTTCACTGTACTCACCTCTGTACTTGAGTACATGTGGCAATAAAACCTAATTGTATAAATGTTAGGAGTTCATTAGTCTCTTTAGATTTAGTACTTTATCTTTTAATCATCTTTCTTTAATGCCTTGGTATAATGGGGAGGCCTGTTAGTACAGATCTCCCTTTTTACTATAAAATAGTTGTATTGTCTTCCAAATTATGAAGCAATATTCTTGTCTAGAGCATCTACTTTGGAACTATTTTCCATTTAATGGCAATGTCTTCAGCTGTGCAGGCTGCTATCTTAGCTGGTGACAAATCGGAGAATGTGCAGGATCTGCTATTACTGGATGTAACACCCTTGTCACTGGGCATTGAGACAGCTGGTGGTGTAATGACTGCCCTAATCAAACGGAATACCACGATTCCAACAAAGCAAACGCAGACATTCACCACTTACTCTGACAACCAGCCTGGTGTGCTCATCCAGGTAGGAATGCAATGGTTTTAAAAATGTATAAGGATTGCTGTGACTATTTCTAAACTCTTGTGCATAAATGTCTATTGTGTTCTCAATACAAGGTGCTTAGAATAACATAAGCAAATGGGTAGGGGAGTGAAGTAGAGATGACTGACAAACCACCTATTTGAAGAGGTGGGTTTTAAGAGGCAGGTGGAGCAAATGTTAAGACTCAGATGGGTTTAAAACTTTTATATTGAGGTGAAGGAAGGTGGGTGGAATAAGTGTCAGTTCTCTTAACAAAAGTAAGGTGAGTATTTTGGGGTGATTCCCATGGGATCAGAATATACAGAAATATTAGTTTACTGTGATTTAGATATGATTGTAGGAAATATGGCTACTAAGTTTGCAGTTGACACCAAAACTGGTGGTGTAAACAGCAAAGGGGGTTACCTCAATACAACAGGACCTTGATCCAATAGGCTGAGGAGTGTTGGTTGGAGTTTAATCTAGAAAAATGGGGTGCTATGTTTTGATAGGACAAATCAGGGCAGGACTTGTACAACAGTAAGATCCTGAGGAGTGTTGCTGAATGGAGATGCTGGAGTGCAGGGTTATAGTTCCTTGAAATTAGTCACAGGTAGACAGGGTGGTGTTTAGTAATGCTTGCCTTTATTGGTCAGTGCATTCAATATAGGGGTTGGGAGGTACAAGACACTGGTTAGGCCACTTTGGAGTACTTTCAGTTCTGGTCTCCCTGCTGCAGAAAAGATGTTGTGAAACTTAATGGTTCACAAGAGTTTTAAAAAGATGTTGCCAGAGTTGGTGGGTTCGAGCTATCGGGAGAGCCTGAATAGACTGGGGCTAGCCTCCCTAGAACATTGGAAGGCTGAGGGTGACCTTCTGGAGGTTTTTAAAATCGAGGGGCATGGATATGGTAAATAGTCTTTTTCTGGGGTAGGGAGTCCAAAACTAGAGGGCAAAGACTTGAAGGGACCTAAAGGGGCACTTTTTTCACACTGAGGGTGGTGTGTTCATGGATTGAGCTGCCAGAGGAAGCAGTGGAGGCTGGTAGAAATACAATGTTTAACAGGCACCTGCAGAGGTCAGTGATATGGGCCAGATTAATTGAGGATATCTGGTTGGCACAAACATGTTGGACCAAAGGGTTTGGTTAGCTTCCATTGCTGCACATCTGACTCAGCGAATGACTAGGTGGGCAGTGGGATGGTTTTGAAAGTGGAGCAGAATGAGGTTTTTATCTGATACTGGGGCAGTTTTTTTTTCCTACCACAACCAACTTCAATTGAGTTTCAGATCAGTCATCAAGCTTTTTGGTATTAATTTAGTTGCACAACTTAGGCATTCACTTACCACACTAATCACAAGTGTGCCAACATTACAGCTGGTCTACTTAGACCGTAAGGTGGAACAGAAGTAGACTCTTCAGTCCCTTCAGCCTGCTCCAGCATTTGATAAGATCATGGCTGATCTGACATTGCTCATCCACTTTCCTGCACTTTCCCTGTAATGTGTAACCCTCTTCCCCTATTAATCAGCAATCTCTTGGTCTTAATAATGCACAAGGACTCTGCATTCACAGCTGTCTATGGCATGGACTCCCAAAGACATTAAACTATCAAATTTCTCAGTCTCATTGCAACCCATTTTATCGAGCCACTGATCCTAGACTATCCCATAAGGGAAAACATTCCTGCAGCATCTCTGTCCAAGCCCCTTAAGAATTCTATCCTAAATCTTCTGTATCTGTGAAGTCACATTCACCTATCTGCACCAAAAATACAAATCTGTTAAATCTGATTTTTAACAAGCTCCACAGTCATGACTTTCATGACTGAAGGGGGTTCTTGAACAGAATGCTTGTAGTCAGAGGAATCGCTGTCTCAATGGCACTGCCACCTTCTGAACTGCATTGAGTGCCAGCCTGTTTCACTCAACAACAATCCCTCTATGACAGGCATTAGCCTAGTGAACCTTCTCTGAACTGCTTCCAATGAGGTAATATCTTCAGGGACTAAAATTGCATACAGTGCTCCAGATCTGGCCTCACCTGCACGTCTTGTGGTTGTAAGATTTGCCCCATTCTTGTACTCCAACCCCCTTGAAATAAGGGCCAATATTCCATTAGACTTTCTAATTACCTGCTCCCATCCGTGTGCTCGCTTTTGTACATGAGTATCCTGAAGTCTTTTTTTTTCCTGTTGCAGCTTTCTGTAGTTCTCTCCACTTAAATAGTCTGTTCTTTGCAAACTGAATTGGATTTCACACTTCTCAATATACTCCATCTGCCAGCATTTTGTCCAGTTAACCTATCAATATCTTGGATGTTCATTCCACCTTTTCTGAAAATTTTAGCTACAGTATGTTCACTCCTTCCTCCAAATCACTAACATGACATTGTCCTCGTCTAGTCTCAGCTGCACTACAAACCGTCCTGGTGAGATTACTAACTAAAAGCTGGGTTGTCCATTCCCAATTTGAATGATGGCGCCAAATTTAAAAGCCTGCTGTGAAACTGAGCAGAATGTGCCTGGAGACATGCTTTTACACTGGGACCTAAAGAAGGTTGATTTCCATTTTGGGACAGCATTAAGGAATTAACTAAACATTCCAATGTTGTACTAAACAAACAGGACTTATTTCTTTGTCTTGCAAATGCACTAGTCAATAACCTCCTTTGGCTGTGGGTCACTACTTTAGCTGTTGAATTAAAGGAAGGATTCATGTACAATGTATGTGCATTCTAGAAGATGCTTGTGTGAATGTATCTATAACTGATCTTTTTAATTTAGGTGTTCGAGGGTGAGAGAGCTATGACTAAGGATAACAATTTGCTGGGCAAGTTTGAGCTGACTGGAATTCCACCTGCTCCACGGGGTGTGCCTCAAATTGAGGTGACGTTTGATATTGATGCCAATGGTATCTTGAATGTGTCTGCAGTGGACAAGAGCACTGGAAAGGAAAACAAGATCACCATCACAAATGACAAAGGTGATTCACTGCACGGTGAACTTAACATTTCAGTGTTGCATCTCCTCAAACTGCATTGAGCACTTCCTTGCAGTTCAGAGGAAGTCTTATTACTCATATCTAGATGTAAGCTTGCTTGGAATCAAATACCTTTCTGATATGAACTAAAGTTTGCTAAACTATACCCATTAAGAATCTTTTCTTTTCCAAACTGTAAAATCCCATTGACAGCAATGAGCACAAGAATTTCATCTGTGCTGCAGGTGACAGTTGCTAAAATGTAGTTGCCTTTTGTCACTGATCACTGACTTGTTCCAGTTATTTCTGGAAACTCAAGTCTCTCAGAATTAACTTTTATTTTTCTGCAGAATTTCACATTCTATGGTGCTTGGCATACTATAGCTGGATATAAATGGGGATTAAATGTAAATCATGTATAAAAATGATGCAAATAACATCCTGGTTATCTCAACAGGTCGCTTGAGTAAAGAAGACATTGAACGTATGGTCCAGGAAGCTGAGAAATACAAAGCAGAGGATGAACAACAGCGTGACAAAGTTGCATCCAAGAATTCTCTAGAATCCTATGCTTTCAACATGAAGGCTACCATTGAGGATGAAAAACTCAAGGGCAAAATAAGTGATGATGACAAACAGAAAGTTTTGGACAAATGTAATGAGGTCATTAGCTGGCTGGATAAAAACCAGGTAACGTAAGACAGAAGCTAATCCTGTTGAAGCATGGTTATCAGCCTAACAATCCTCACTGCAGAGGCCACTCTGTCCAGCAAGTGTATGCTGGCTCCCCAAGAGTAATCCACTCTTCCCCAATTCAGTGATTGCAACCTGTGAGTTAGAGTCCATCCAATTTTTCTTGCTGCCATGATCAGCTGTTTCCACCTCCCAAATAAAGATTTGACATTCCTACTTGCTATATTTTAAATATTCCCTTAACTCTCTTCTGCAAAACCCTTGTGTTTCCTTGAACCTCGTAAAATGCAAACAGCTTTCCTTTTTCTCATCTGAGCATGCTTTTCAAATCTCTGATCCCTGAGGTTAAGATGGCCATCTGTAGTTGGAATAACTTAATACTTCATCTTAAGTATGGATATTGCCACACTTCCCATTCCAATCCTTTGGTACTTCCCAGTATGTAGGGAAAATTGGGTATTAACACAAGCTTGGTGCAGATAACAACATCATTTAATAGAACACCTTATTAAAACTTGAACAAAGTATTGTCTCAAGTGGATCATCTTTGCTATCAAATTTCTCATTAACTGAGCTATTTGTCTCCAGTACCACTAAATGAACAGACATCCCAATCTGACCTGTCCTATTTGCCAGCATATGGCCCATATCCCTCAACCCTGTATTCATGTACCCATTCAGATGTCTCTTAAATAGTGTAATTGTACCTGCTGGCCTCCATTTCCTCTAGCAGTTTATTCCATACATACACTACTGTGGCATCCCAACTTGCACCCTCATTGGTCAGACAGTGAACATGTGCCAAGGTCTGCTTTCACCCTGTCTGACTTCACTTTGAAGGAGCTATGCACCTGTATGCTTAGGTAACTGGCAACACTCCCCAGGGCCCTACCACTAACAAGTCCTGTCTTGGTTTATCTTGCCAACAATCAACATGTCACACTTATCCAGTAAAACTACATCTGTCACTCTTCAGCCCATTGGCCTATCTGTTAACCACCTTCATTTTCCATTACACCTATTTTGGTGTCCAAGTTCGACCAAAGGTTCTGTTTTGTTGTCTGGCTCTATGGTAATGCTGGATTATTTCCTTGCTCCATTATTGCCATTGTCAATGTTGAACAGAGCAAAGCACCTAATTTGTTTGCTCCATTCAGGACATGCATATGTTGAATAGAAATGAACTTGAGAATTTGAGCTTAACTTGCTGTTATGTTGCATCACAAACCAGCTAACTGAGTTAACCAACTCCAAGCTTCTGATAACACATGCAGATTAACCTCTTGGATCAAGTAGTTTAGTAGTGATGTTTTCATACGACGGAAACTGATGGCTTCTCATGATGCCTAACCAATGTAGTCTATTGTTGGCACTGAATTTCAGGCAAATGTTTTCCTCTTGGAGGAAGACAATAAAAGTTTACCAGAATGCTAGTCTCCAGAATAAACTTGCTTTGAGTTGAGGAATTGGTATGAATTGAGGTGTCTCCAATACCTTTTTTTGGTTAAATGTACACAAACCTTTGTACAGTGGATTTCAGAAAATAAGACTAAAATTAGCAACTAGGTCACTTAGGAGTGAAATGTTTTTACAATATTTGAAAATCACATCCCTTGTGGCTTATGCACTAGGTCAGTTCCCTCTTTGAAATTGTAAGGGGCTGTCACAACAGTGCAGCAGGCTCGAGGAATTGCCTAAACCTAGGAGTGCAAAAATTACAAAAGTTGCTGGAAAAGCTCAGCTGATCTGGCAGCATCTGAAGGAAAAGAGTTAATGTCTCTGGTCTGGTGACCCTTCCTCAAACCTAAAATGTTAACTCTTTTCTCCCTCACAGATGGTGCCAGACCTGCTGAGCTTTTCCAGCAACTTTTTGTTCCTGATTACAGCAACCACAGTTCTTTTGGTTTTTATATAGTGCAAACTAAGCAGCTTGAAGTGGTGCAGCATCTATCCTGGTTTTTAAGACTTTTTTTTTGATTTTAATTTCACTTTACCAAAAGGCTAAGGGTGGATTTTAACAAGGGATTAACCAGAGCATGCCTAATGATTGCTTGTAAACTTTTTTTTTTTTTTTTTCCATCCTTCCTGGAGAATTGTCTTCAATTCTTGAGTTGAGGTTCAATCTTTCTTTTTGAAAGCCTAATTTTGATCATGTCAAGTAATTAATTGGCATGCACTGGTGTATAACTAGCACTCATGCTGACTTGTGAAATGTTTTCTTTGCAGACTGCAGAAAAAGATGAATATGAACATCAACTGAAAGAAATAGAGAAGATCTGCAATCCGATTGTCAGCAAATTGTATCAGGGTGCTGGTGGCATGCCTGGTGGGATGCCAGAAGGCTTTCCTGGTACTGGTGCTGCTCCTGGAGGTGGATCCTCTGGACCAACCATTGAAGAAGTTGACTAAAAAATGTACAGTAAGAATCAGTGAGACTGGAAAGTGGATATTTATTGATGTATTGTGAAATAAGAATGCAAAATGTACTATGCTGTAACTAAACATGGTGTAAAAGTTTCAGGAGACTGAAAAGCTTCTTAAATTCCAGTTCAAAACTTGTCTTCTAATAAAAGAGCAATACATATACCAAAAGTTGTTTTCCTTCACTCCTAACTTTTTATCTCATCTGGTCAAAGATGACAGTTGAAATTGTACACCAGGCTTAAAGCCTCTAATACTTTGTAATCACTTCTCACATGAATTTGGACAGTTAACTGGCTTTAAGAGCTTTATACCTAAATGGAATCCTGTACTCCAATATCCAGGTATACTTGCAGCAGAATTTGACAATCTCTCTCCAAGACAAGAGTGCCGGGCATGTTCTTTCTAGTCAATATAATAAAACCTACTGCACCTTATGAATCCATGTATAATTAATGTCATCTTTGATATCCTTTACCTAAAACCAAGCAAATAATGAATTGCAAGTGTCTAACTGTTGGAACCTAGATTTCAATCTCCTCAGGAGGGGTTTTTCTAAATACTATTTAATTCTGTAAAACTACAGCTGAACTTCACCTGAACCCTTTTCAGCTCAAAGTCATTTAATATGATGCTTTCTAACTGTGTAACTAGCTTTTGCAGCTGTTAATTTGGCTTGACCAGAGCCCCACTTACTCTCTTCTTTGTAACACAACCTTTTGTGTTGCATCTAATTACTAGTGAGAATGGCTGATGTTTCCTCACTTAAAGGAGTAATGACTTCAGCATACTTTGCATTTGCTTTACAACTATCACCAAGTGTATCCCTTCATGTAAGGAGCAAGATGAGAGCCTTTTACTTTCTACAGAAGATGAGGTCTGAAAGTAAGCTTGAGTTGACTCACTTCACCAATTTTCTTCAAATATTCTCCCAGCCTCCCCTTTCCACACCTCTCTAACAAATCCTTAATGTTAGCAACTCATGGGCTGTTTGTTCAGTTGACTGCAATGTTTCCTCATCCCCTTACCTACTAAGACACACCTTCACATGGGTTCACCCACTTGAATTTTACATCTTCCACAGGTTACTCTCCTCCCACTTTCTTTTGTCTTCAATATACACAATATCCACAGCCATAGCTATGTAGAGACATTTTTCAGGCCGACCTCCAAGTGAAGGAATTTCTCATCTTTATCTCGGTTAGAGGTCAGTATTTAGAGCTTGTGATCATTGGTTCTACTTGGGAGTTTACAAACTTCTCAGGCACTATATCGTGTAAAACTTCTACTTTAGAAGTTGTCCACTGGCATAGTGGTAGCATCAGTGGGTTAGTAGTCTAGAATGCTGTGGTTATGTTCTAGATATATGGGTCCATAATCTCCTAACAGTCTCACTCAAATTCAATAAAAAGCCAACCTCATGATTAACATCTGACTGCTAGAAATCAAAGTTCACTTAAGCTCTTCTAGAGAAGGAAGTCTGTCTTTACCCAGTCTGCCCTGCATCTGACTCCAGTCCTCCACCATGTGGTTGACTTAACTGGCTTTTTGGTAATTAAGAATGGTTAGTCCAGCATTAATTATCCAGTGACATCCAAGTCCCATGAGCAAACACAGTAAATTATCAGTATCCATGAAATCACAAATCTGATTTACTTAACCATGCCAAAAAGTGTCACTATTCAACATCCATGGGCAAAACCCATCTATCTGATTTCTAACATTTTAAAGTTTAAGTGAGATCTGCTCTTGCAAATTTCACCATTTGCAGGGGGCCTCAGGAATGGAACCCTTGCAGCTATGCGGAATGACTTGTTCAAATTTTCTTTTAGGGGTCCAGGGTTTGTTCAACTGAAATATGTGGTGCTTTGAAGCTAGCTTATTTCAGAAGTTGAATCCAGTGCTACTGCATTGAGTGCCCTGCCACTGCTTCCAAGGGAAATCTCCTTGGCCAGATTTGATCCTACATAAACCCTTAATTGCCAAGACATTTGCTTGGTCTAAAATTGCAAATGTTTGTAATAGTGTACAATTTGGCTTGCTAATTGCTTGTTTTAACCAGCAGCTTGAGGAAATATTACATTGTAATGCTTTGTGCATCATGAAAGGCTAGCAGATGTTTTCCTGCTTTGCATTTTCATCTTTAAGATGTTTGGCTACTGGTACTGGGGCAATGGGGGAGAGGAGGTGCAATTTCTCAGGGAATCTAAACTCTTTGGGATAAAACCGAGGAGAACAAAAAGAGATATAATTTTGAATTTATACATTGCATAAGAGCATAACTTCCAATTGGCAGAAAGCTTAGCAGGCACAGATTTAAGGTAGTTGTCAGGAGAACTAAAATCTCTCTTTTTATAATATAGCCAGTTAAAATCTGGAATGCACTGCTTGAAAAGGTGTTGGAAGCATTCAATGTATTTCAAAAAGTGATTTGATAAATGCTTAAAGGGAAAACAAATTGTAGGACTATGAGGAAGGAGTACTGAAGCAGGACTAGTTGGATAAATTCACCAAAATGGCAGCTCAGATATAAACAAGGCGATGATGACAACGCAAATCATGAAAGCTGTGTAATATGTTTTTGCCCAGTAAAGTTAAATGTGGTTATTCAATTTATCTACCCTAAGAACAGAAAGCATTAGAGTGGAATGGAAACCTTGCCAGCAGTGAACTATAGTCTACTTTGTGACTAAAAGTGGCAAATGCATAATTTTTCAGTATACTAACTTGTACATGCTGTACTGTTTGTGCAAAAATGTTTCTGGTGATGGTAGCATTTTACAAATATAAAGGGCTACGGTATATTGGTCATTGTTACTGGTTGAGGAATCTGGATGCTTTCACAAAAATCCAGAGAATACAAGTTCATATGTCATTGTGGCATTTCGAGGCTATAAATTATCTGGATTATAAATAGCTGGTACGTATTAAAGGTGACCTTGATCCTCCTAGATTGTCGCGGAAGCCCTACTCATTCACTAATGCTCTTTGAGTACATGACGAGAGCGGGGGTGGTAAAAACATACTTTCCTTTACCCACTGTGGCCAATGTGTGATTCTGGTGTCATATCAATGGGGGTTACTCTCTTTTCCTCTGAAGTCATTTACCAAACCTTTCAGATGCTTTTAACCACCGGCACAGTTAAGGGTGGACAAAAAATGGCAGGCTTGCCTGCAACATCCTAAGAATGGATTAAAAAAAAGGTTTATCTTTGTAGTGCCTTTAATATGGTACTTTACTGGAACAGTATCCATTAAAATTTGGTATTAAATGACACAGGAATTATGGCGAGTGCTCAAAGTTTATTCTGTGGTATTGTGTTGCCATAGTCTTAGCAAACCACAGGGCTGCTGGCTCATTAGAGAGAGAGAGACAGCTGGTGCTGATTTTAGCTGAGGGCCAATATACTTCAGGCAAGGCGACAGTTGAGAAGAAGAGTCCTTCATGGTAACTTCAGCCAGCACAGGAGTTGAACCCACACTGTTGGCATCACACGACTTCACAAGCCAATTGTCCAAAACCAATCCCTGCTCTATGGTAGATCTAAGGGAGCTAGGGTGTTGAGATCTAGGAAAGGAACTATTCATCCCTTCAACTGTTTATCAGTGTTGGAATGAACAAGAGTAAGAGGACAGGAAGAACTGGAGGAGTGAAGTATTGAACAGCATTGTAGAACTAGAAGTTCAAGAGATGAGGGGTGTAAAACCAAATGTGAAACCAAGGATGAGGATTTTCTAATCAAGGATGCCAGCCATGATCCAAAGTTAGTAAGGTGAACAAAACTTGTTGCAGTTTTGAGGCAAGAGTTTATGGAGAGTGGAACATGAAAGACAGGTCAAAGGTGCCACAGAACAGGCAGGTCTGAAGACAACAAAAGAAGTGGATTTTGGCAGCAGGTGGTCTGAGGAAGGCAATCTTAGTGATGGAGCAAGTGGAAGTTCACCTTAGCATTAAATAGCATGCCAGGTTTGTGGATGGACTTAGATAATGACAGGGGTGAGGGAATGAAAACCATGGATGGAAGACAATTTTGTGCAGACCAGAACAATTATGTTGAAGAAAATTGTGTTCATCCAGAACTGGAAGTTGAGCCATCAGCATGATGGAGACAGCAGACAATCAAGTGAGGTGGTGGGTGGTGAGGGAGTTCAGCTATCTGTTGTTAGCATGTGGAACTTGGCATCACATTTTCTGTTGAAATTGCTGAGAAGCTGTGCAGCTCAGAAGTAGTAGCAGGCCAAGGATAAATTCTTGGAATATTTCAGAGGTGATAGTGCAGAAAATCCTTTGGTCAAGAATGGACCAGGAGGATTGTTATCAGGAGTGTACAGTATCAGCAGGAGTGAAATTGGAAGAACATGATGTGATCGACTATCAAACATACATCCGTGAGGAAGAATAATAAATGGGTCATTTATCACAGTAATGTTGGATGTTAGTTATGACTTTGATTAGGGATATTTCAATGCTGTAAACACACTGAAACCTGACAAAAGGTTCAAACGTAGGGTTATAATGACAATAACTTCAAGGACGTGGGGAAAACAGAAATAAAAATCACGGATTGTGATCCAGAACATCAATCAAAACGTGGACAGTAAATTGTGGTAACATCACAAGATTATGTAAACATGCCCTGAAAACTGAATGGAGACGATATGTGTAGAAAAAGTCGACCTAATCTCACTATGGTACTTAGGACATAAATTGGTTGGAGTCAGGTTGGGCCACTGACAAAGTTATGGTTGGGTTAAGAGAGGTTTGAAAAGTTCAGTTAACGTTTTGGGTCCGGTGACCCTTCCTCAGAACTGAGGAAGGGTCACCGGACCTGAAACATTAACTCTGTTTTCTCCTTCACAGATGCTGCCAGACCTGCTGAGCTTTTCCAGCAACTTTGTTTTTGTTCCTGATTTACAGCATCCGCAGTTCTTTTGGTTTTTATTGAAAAGTTCATAAACTATTTGAAAGGTATAGTAGAGTTCACAATATTGGACATATTGCAATAAAGACCCAGAAAACATGGAGAGTAAACCAGGAGGCTGAAAAACTTGACAAAAGCTAGATAAAAACAAAATACTGCAAAGGTTGGAAATCTTAAGTAAAAAAAATCAAAATGCTGAAAAAAATCAAACAGTCTGGCAGCATCTGTACAGATAGAATATTTTGAGTTTTGTATGACGACTTCGGATCCGAATAGAACTGGTGAAGTCGGAAGTCACTATAGAATCTTGGATGGTATCCTGTTTTGATTAGTGTTTTGTGGCTTGATTTTAAAATAATACCTGCACAATATCTGACATACAATGGAGATGGGTTCAAAAGCATACCATTTTTCCTAAAAGAAAACAAATACTTTTTCTGTAGTAATGGAAATAACTTTAATATGTAATGAATGTTTGGTCTTATGGGAGTAGTCGTACATGACTAAAAGCAAAAAAAGTTTGCAAAAATACACTTTACATTACAGGATAATTCAAGTCAGAAATGCAGAGAAAATTACATTTTTCATTTGAACATTTTGCACAATTAGGTGCCTCATGCAAAATTGGAACATTTACTAAATTTGACGAGAAAGAATTTACACACTGATACAAGCTACAAGGGAATGTATCAGTTAAGAGGCCCTTCGTATTCTCATGGCAGGATCATTTCAACCAAACAATGCGGATGTTGGAGAGATGAGGTAATGATAGAAAGTGCTAGAAAGGTCCAAAACGTTTTGCTGTGTTAATGGGGGGGGATCCCCAGAATCTCCACCAATCAGCGCCCTCGCACGGCTTCCCGCCGTACTCGTTGACGTACCCGGCCTCACACAGGCATTTGATTGGCCGCCGGTTGCGGTGACGCGGTCCGCTTTCTAGAACATTCCGGCGAACTTTAAAAGGCGAGTCTGGGCGCGGTTCGTTCTCATTGCGGCGTTGCGGACACTGCCAACAGCTTTTTGTGTAAAACCGGGCACTGACCAGCAGGTAAAAGGTCGGAGTGGGTGTAGAAGAAATAATTTAAAAAAACTGATACTCAATAGCGCCCGGAATCACGTGAAAATTTCCGCGCGGAACAAGCGGTAGGCCCAGCCTGAACCCCCGGCGTCAGCTTGCGTGTTTGTATTTTAATGCGCCTTAGTGTTCTTTCTATTCTCCGTTTCCATTTGTTTTTCGTGACTCGGTTCGGGGTACAGTGACTAATTTCGCCAACTCCCTTCGTCCCTCCTTGGGAAGTAGATAGGATATTTTTATCCTTTCGTCTGTGAGGAGATCGTGGTCCCTTCTTTCCGTCTAGCAAACTGGATGGAATTGCGACCACCCTCCCTCCTTTGGGGGTGGTGGGGGTTGCATGGCCCTTAAGGCCTTGGATGCCTCTAGGGGCGGCACGCAGTGGTGTTGGCGGCCCTCCTGTCGCACAGAAAGATCCAGAAACGTCGGCAGCGCCGGCCGGCCTTGGCGAAAGTGAAATTGCTGTAGCCTCGGCCCTAGTGTTTTTGTTCCCGCTGGGGGCTCCACCCTGATAGACTACGTGCTGAGCTCGGACACGTGCTTTTGGGGGAGGTGTAGGTTTGCCGGAAGTTGCTCGTCGCAAGGGATTGCAGTCAAACGGCTTCATCTTGTGCAACCAGAAGAGAGGTCTTAACACCCAGTATGCCTGGTTGCTTCTTGATAACTGAAAACATATTTTTGCTGTCAAGATTACTTTTTTATTATAGAGTTAACGTTTTAAGTCCAGCTCACCTCCAAGCTGGAAAGGCTTTTTGTGCACGCTTATCCTAAAACGTTTGCCCTTTCTAATCATTGATAGTAGGGTTAGATACCAGTCCTGATAGGGAGACTTTTTTGCTTCTAAGTTTTACCACTCCTCGGTATACTTATTGGTGTTCTCACAGATGGTTTCCAGATCTGTTCAATACAGCCAGCCAGTCCTGGCAGGCAAGCTACAGGAAACTATCAAGGTGTGGTTGTTTATTAGTCATGTTCCAACATAAGTTACTGATTGGAATTAATATTGGTGATAAGCCAGCAGCACTTATTTGATATAAAACTGCTTGAAGTCTAATCAGGTTCTCAGTTGCCTGAGATAACATCTAAATAGTGAGGTTTTTATGTGCCTACTAACTTTCTTGCAGGTGACATGTCTAAGGGACCAGCAATTGGTATTGATCTTGGGACAACCTACTCCTGTGTAGGTGTCTTCCAGCATGGAAAGGTTGAAATCATTGCCAATGACCAAGGCAACCGAACCACTCCGAGCTACGTTGCCTTCACTGATACAGAGAGGCTCATTGGTGATGCGGCCAAGAACCAGGTGGCAATGAATCCAGCCAACACTGTCTTTGGTGAGTTCAAGCGTTTGTAACTTACTGCTTTTGACCATTCTACAATAGCCAGCTTAAAAGGCAAATGTGAGTAGTCATGATTCATCTTGACCAATGTACAGATGAAATGTACAAACAGCTGACCTTTGAAACATTTGATACATGTTTCATACACTGAAGTAGCCATATTGCAAAATCCCAGTAACTGATCTGTAGTGGTGATCAACAAAAGTTAACAAAGCATTGCTTGGCGGTGTGGTGGGGAAGATTCACTGGGCCTAGTATGCAATTATAGGTGAGATTTGCAGTTGTCAAACTGGATTATGATACACTAATCTGTTTTCTTAACAGATGCTAAGCGTCTTATTGGCCGCAGATTTGATGATTCTGTTGTTCAGTCTGACATGAAGCACTGGCCATTCCGTGTTATCAATGATGGTGGCCGTCCAAAGGTTGAAGTTGAGTATAAAGCTGAGAAGAAGACCTTTTATCCAGAAGAAGTGTCATCCATGGTATTAACTAAAATGAAAGAGATTGCTGAGGCCTATCTGGGGAAGGTACTATGCAATTTTTTCCCACAAGCTGAATTTTTGTGTATTGAAATTGAGATATCTAAAACACTGTCTTTTAATCTAGACTATAACCAATGCAGTCATCACAGTACCAGCTTACTTCAATGATTCTCAACGACAAGCTACTAAGGATGCTGGTACTATTTCTGGCCTTAATGTGCTGCGTATTATCAACGAACCAACTGCAGCTGCTATCGCTTATGGCTTGGATAAGAAGGTATGTGGTATTGAATAACTTTGTAGCCTTAGTGCTCAAGTGGAGGAAAAGCAAGGATGTTGACTGTTAATAATTCACTTGGCACTTAAATTTGCTGGTAGAATAAACTCATTGATCACAATTAACTGGAAATGTTTCTACAAAATGAAATGTCTGATTCATTGAGGTGTAAGTCCCATCTGAAACATTGGGCCTTTAGCTTTTAGTAAAAGGAAACTTCAGTTCTAAATTTTCTCAGGCTTTATCTTGCATCTGTACCTCTGGAATTGTCATCTGTAGCAATGTTACTGCACCCTGCTACATAGATGAAGCAGAAATAACAAGGTGTAGAGCTGGATGAACGCAGCAGCAGAGGAGCAGGAAAGCTGACGTTTTGGGTCTAGACCCTTCAGAAATGCATTTCTGAAGAGTCTAGGCCTAAAACGTCAGCTTGCCTGCTGTGTTCATCCAGCTCTACACCTTGTTATCTCTGATTCCCCAGCATCTGCATCCTACTATCTCTGAAACATAGATGAAGTGTTTGTCATCCCTACTTGATCCAGTAGATACGTTGGTCAACTGCTTGTACTTGGCAATGTCAAATATGTAGATGTGCAGTTAAGTATTTGAAAAACTATAATTGTAGCTGTCATTTAGAATATTCTACAATGAAGAGATTCTCAAGGTATCGTGTTTTTGCTTGTAGGTTGGTGCTGAAAGAAATGTTCTGATTTTTGACC
>NW_025969344.1:0-15623 GCF_021869965.1 Rhincodon typus
TTATGGAGTTAGGTCATAGATCAGCAATGTTCTCATTGATAGGTAGAACAGACCTGAGGGGCTGAATGGCCTACTACTTACTGCTCCTATTTACGTGGTGAGTGGTTAAGATCTGGAATGTGCTGCCAGACGATGAGATGGATCCGGGGAATTTAACTGCACCTTTTCCAAAGGGAATGGGATAAGGAGGGAAAACATCTACAGGATTGCACGGAAAGAGCGAGTGTAGGCTGGGGAACCGGAGGACTTGCTAGGTTGAATCAGAAATAGTAGGAACTTCAGATGCTGGAGAATCCGAGACAACAAGGTGCAGGGCTGGATGAACACAGCAGGCCGAGCAGCATCTTCAGGTCTAGGCCCGAAACGTCAGCCTCTCTGCTCCTATGAGGCTGCTTGGCCTGCTGTGTTCATCCAGCCCTGCACCTTGTTGACTTGCTAGGTTGCTTGTGCACAGAGACGATGGGCCGAATCGCCACCTCCACTGCAGTAACCACTCAATGCTCAGTGATGAGGAGAGCCGGCAGCGTCGGGCGGAAGGGTCAGCCGGGAGGCGGGGCCGATGGCGGCCGCACCAACCTCCTGCTCACGTGACTGGATCGGCAACACTGGGAGAGTGTAACGAGTGAGGGCGACCAATGGGCGTGCGCCGGGTTACTATGGCAACGCGCCGCAACAGTGAGGGAGCGACCCCTTTCTGGCGATGCTCTAGATCGGGGTCTGTTAAAAAAAACATCCAAACCCACACGGAAGTGGGAGAAAAGGGAAGGACAGCGGTAGGGGTGTGTGCAGGATGAATGATTTGCACATTGATTTGTGAATGATTATTTATAGAAGTTTCCCCGTGCGGCCTGCGAAGGGGGCTGCACCGCAATAAGCCTCTCAGCTGGATACCTCGCCCCCACCCACAACCATCACCACCTCCCCGGAGAGAGAGAGAGCCACGATGAGCGAGTCCAGCGAGAGCAAGGCGGATGACAGCGACAGCCAGGAGCTGGAGAATTCTGCCCAGGATGCGGACAAATCAGGTAACCACTGCGACTGTATTCAGCCAACGAGCTTCCCCCACCCTTTGCCCGGCCAGACAGGACCAGCCAGAGGCCATTCAGCCCCTCCGAGCCTGCACCGCCCTTCTGCGGCATCTGACAGAAAAGGTACAGAGTGGTGAGGCCCCCAGACTGGTAGTCCAGAGGCTGTGGGCAACTCAATGGCGCGTTTGTGGAAATTCAATCAATAAAATCTTGAAGATATTTAATCTCAGCAAAAGTGCCATGAAATATGACGGTTTGTCATAAAGACTGGTCTGGTTTTCAATAGTGTCCTTCAGGGAAGGAAATCTGCCATTCATCCCTAGTCTAACCTACATGTGACTCCAGACCCACAGCAGTGCTTGACTGCTCTCTGAAATGGCTGAGCAAGCCACTCTGTTGTAGAAATGGGCAATCAATGCTGGCCTAGCTTGGGATACCCAAGCAGAGAGACCAGTCTCACAGCTCAGTGTGGCTAATACTCTTAACCTGCCTCCTCTCATCTTAAACAAGGAACCAAAAGCAGAAGTTGCTGGAAAAGCTCAGCAGATCTGGCAGCATCTGTGAAGAAAAAGTCAGAGTTAGCATTTAGGGTCCAGTGACCCTTCCTCAGAACGTCCTCCTCTCATCTTACTTTATCTAGCTATGTGGAGAAGCTTGGCTCAGTTGGTAGTACTTTTCCCTCAGAGCATTGTGCCTCTCAAGGCACTTTTGATTAACACTGATGTGATTGTTAGCTGGAGCCTGGGTTCAGTCTAATGCCTGTACGTTAGGGTTGCCAACTGTTCAGTATTGGCCCGGAGTCTTTTGGAATGACACATTAATGTTATGAACACTGCTGTGGCATAATCTGGGGAAAAATGAATCTTCATTTTCTTTTGCAGAGAGAAAGCAAAGTTAATGTTTTGAGTCCAGTGACCCTTCTTCAGAACTGATTGTTGCCAGGAAAGCATAGTTTCTATGCTGATGATAGGAATGGGTAGATAGGTAAACACAGAACCTGGAGGGAGAGAGACAGGTCGAAAAATGGATGGATGATGGTAAAGGACAGAAGGAGAAAAGCTGATAATGGGGATAAAAAGTAGTTGAAAATGGGATGGCTGTACTGAAGGAGTATACTTCAGAGGGAAATCAGGAGGGCAAAAAAGGGACAGGAAATAGCTTTGGCAAGTAGGGTTAAGGAGAATCCAAAGGGATTCTACAAATACATTAAGGACAAAAGTGTAACTTGGGAGAGAGAAAGATCAGCAAGGCCACCAACATGTGGAACCACAGGAGATGGGGGAGATACCAAACAAGTATTTTGTATCAGTGTTTAATGTGGAGAAGGATTTGGAAGTTATAAAACGTGGGGAAATACATAGCAACATATTGAAAAATGTCCATATTACAGAGGAGGTGTTGCTGGATGCCTTAAAACATATAAAGGTGGATAAATTCCTACAACCAGAAAAGGTATATCCTCAAACTCTGTGGGAAGCTAGGGAAGTGATTGCTGGACCCCTTACTAAGATATTTGTATCATCGAAAGCCACAGGTGAGGTGCCGGAAGACTGGAGGTTGGCTGATGTTGTGCCACTATTTAAGAAAGGTGGTGAGGAAAAATCAGGGAACTTTAGACTGCTGAGTCTGACATCGGTGGTGGGCAATTGTTGGAGGGTATCTTGAGGGACAGAAGTTACATAATTTTGGGAAGGCAAGGACTGATTAGGGATAGTCATCATGGCTTTGTGCTTGGGAAATGGTGTCTCAATAATTTGATTGAGTTTTTTGAAGAAGTAACGAAGAGGATTTATAAGCGCAGAGCGGTGGATATGACCTATATGGACCTCAGTAAGGCGTTTGACAAGGTTCCTCGTAGTAGACTGGTTAAGGTTAGATCACATGGAATACAGGGAGAACTAGCCATTTGGATACAGAACTGGCTCGAAGGTAGAAGACAGATGGTGGTGGTGGAGGTTCCTTTTTAGACTGGAGACCTGTGACCAGCGGTGTGTCACAAGGATCAGTGCTGGATCCACTGCTTTTCATCATTTATATAAATGATTTGGATGTGAACATAGGAGGTATTGTTAGTAAGTTTGCAGATGACACCAAAATTGGAGGTGTAGTGGACAGCAAAGAAGGTTACCTCAGAGTACAACGGGAATTTGATCAGTTAGACCAATGGGCCGAGGAGTGGCAGATAGAGTTTAATTTAGATCAATGTGAGGTGCTACATTTTGGAAAGGCAAATCAGGGCAGGACTTACACACTTAATGGTAAGGTCTTGGGGAGTGTTGCTGAACAAAGAGACCTTGGAGTGCAGGTTCAATGTTCTTTGAAAGTGGAGTCGCAGGTAGATAAGATAGTGAAGAAGGCGTTTGGTATGTTTGTTTTTATTGGTCAGTGCATTGAGTAGAGGAGTTGGGAGGTCATGTTACAGCAGTATAGGACATTGGTTAGGCTACTTTTGGAGTATTGCGTGCAGTTCCGAACTCCCTGCTACAGGAAGGAAAGTTTCACAGAAAAGATACACAAGAATGTTGCCAGTGTTGGAGGGTTTGAGCTATAGGGAGAGGCTGAATAGGCTGGGTCTATTTTCCTTGGAGCATCAGAAGCTGAGGGGTGACCTTTTAGAGATTCATAAAATCATGAGGGGCATGGCTGGGGTAAATAGGCAAGGTCTTTTCCCTGGAGTGGGGGAGTACAAAACTAGAAGGTATAGTTTTAAGGTGAGAGGGGAAGGATATAAAAGGGACCTAAGGGACAACCTTTTGACCCAGAGGGTGGTGCATGTATGGTATGAGCTGCCAGAGGAAGTGGTGGAAGCTGGTAGGATTATAACACTTAAAAGGCATCTGGATGGGTACATGAATAGGAAGGGTTTAGAGGAATATGTGCCAAATGCTGGCAAATGAGACCAGATTAATTTAGGATATCTGATCGGCATGGATGAGTTGGACCGAAGAGTCTATTTCTGTGCTGTACATCTCTGTGACTGTATGAAAGCAGCCCATGTAATGATAGGACCTAGGGTGTGGAGATGGGTAAAGGACTTGGAAGTACGTGTTCAGACTCTAGAATTATTGAACTCGATATTACGTCCAGAAGGCTGCAGGGCCCCCAAGCAGAAGAAGATGAGATACTGTTCTCCCAGTTTGTGCTGAGTCTCACTGGAGCAATGCAGCAGGCCCAAGACAGAGGAGTTAGCCAGGGAACATGGTAGTATGTCAAAACTGCAGGCAACCTGGAGTCATTTTTATGACAGAACATTAGAGTTGGCAGCTTCAAACTGGATTGAAGATTAACATCTTGCTTTCTATCCTTCTGGAGATTTTTGGTTTCTTAGAACTGCACGATGTTTTGGCTGACCTATTGAACTGTCTGACTGTAGGTTAGAAGAAAATGATTTTATCATTTGATTACTGGAAGCCTGGTCGATAGTATGGATGGAGAGAGAAACATAGAGAGAGAAAGAGAGATTGAGAGGCCATCATGGCACTGGTTACCTAATTGTGATAATGATACAAATAAAACAAGTGATCAAAATGTAAACCATGGTGAGAGATGAGCCTTAATATAAAATCAAATATAAGAGGTTTGCACAATGTTGAATATTACAGCATACAGTAAAATGCACCTTATCCAAAATCTCTGATATCCCTGTCAGGTGATTGCTGTTACTATCTACAATACTGATGTTGTCTGTCTGAATTGACTGTAAGTTTTTTTTATTCTTTCATGGGATGTGGGCGTGACTGGCAAGACAAGCACTTGGTGTCCATCCCTAGTTACCCCTGAACTGAGTCACCTGTTAGACCATTTCAGAGGCTAGTTAAGAGTCAACCCCATTGCTGTGAGTTTGGTCACATATAGGTGAGTCCAGGTAGGGATGGCAGATTCTTTTTCCTCAAGAATATATGTGAAGCAGACAGGTTTTAACAACAATCGATGGTAATTTCACTAACCATTACTAAGACTAATTTTCAATTCCAGATTTTATTAACTGAATTTAAATTCCACCAGCTGCTGTGGTTCCCAGACCTTTTGCCTCGGCTTCCAACTCCCCTGGTTACAGTATTTTTCCTTCATTGCCTACAGTATAGAGTCAAAGGCAGAGAGGAATTCACTGCAGAATCTGAAATGGTGAAGGGAAGTTATTTTTTATTAATTTTTCATTAATTTCTGTAGGTTTCTGTAGGTTGCAGTCTGTCAAGGCAAGCTTTGATTCAATTCCTGCTATTTCCATGAACTACAATGGGTTAACAGGCATTGTTTCTCTACTAGCAGCATAAGGTTCTGCTATATGCTGGATAACGTTCATTCTACTGAATGTATAATGATAACTTAACATGGGTGGTACCGTGGCTCCCAGCACCAGGAACCTGTATTCGATTCCACCCTCGGGTGACTGTCTATGTGGAGTTTGCACATTCTCCCTGTGTCTGTGTGGGTTTCTTCCGGGTATTCTGGTTTCCTCCCACAGTCCAAAGATGTGCAGGCTAGGTGGATTAGCCATGAGAAATGCAGGGATAGGGTAGGGGTGGTGGGTGTGGATGGCATGCTCTTCAGAGGGTTGGTGTGGAATCGATAGGCTGAATAGCCTTCTTTCACAGTGTAGGGATACTACGAAAATGCAGGAATGCATATAGATGATGGTGGATAAGGCACTCAATCAACTGATCAGTTCTGAAGAAGGGTCACTGGACCTGAAACGTTAACTCTGTTTTCTCCTTCACGGGTGCTGTCAGACCTGCTGAGCTTTTCCAGCAACTTTGTTTTTGTGGCTCAATCAACTTTGATTGACCTGCAGGCTGATTTTTTTGTTTAGAATCCTTATAGCGTGAGAACAGGCCATTAGACCCATCAAGTTCATACCAACCCTCCAATCAGCATCTCATACAGACCCATCTCCCGATCCTATTCCTGTAACCCTAAATTTCCTATGGCCAATCCACCTAACCTGCACATCTTTGGACTATGGAAGGAAACCAGACCACCCGGAGGAAACCTACACAGACATGGGGAGAATGGGCAATCTCAGCACAGACAGTCGCCCAAGGCTGATATCGAACCCAGGTCCGCGGCGCTGTGAGACAGCAGTGCTAGCCACTGTGCCTCCCGTATTTTAGTTTTCACCATTTATTAATAATGTTAAATGTTGCTTAAAAACTAAGTCCTTAATTTCCTGTTTAAACTTTGAGTCTGTTTCTCTCTGTCATTCTCATGAAGTTTAAATTGATGATTATACTGATGTAAGTAATACTTAGCATTCCAATGATCTTCTGACTATTTCTTTTTCTAAATATTAGCCATCATTACCACTTTTTTCTCTCTCTTCTACAGTTCCTTCAAGTCCCTCAACTATAGCAGAAAGCTTGACACCGACAGAATTGAGAACTGACACAACATTTTATGATGGGTAAGAATACACAAGTAACCAGCATAAAAAATTCACATTTTAAATATTCATCGGAATTCACTACAGAATCTGAAATGGTGAGGAGAAGTTTTTTTTTATTAATCACCTTTAGAAGCATTAACTTCTTTAACCAGTTCAAATGCTGACTGAACAGCTTTTGTCCTTCTTTACTCATTCATTCTCAGGATTAGGACATCACTGCTGAGACCAGCATTTATTGCCCATTCCTAATTGCCCAAAGGTCAGTTAAGCGTCAACCACAAGCTCTAGATCTAGAGTCACATGTAGGCCAGACCAAGAAAGGATGGCAGATTTCCTTCCCTAAAAGACATTAGTGAACCGGATGGGTTTTTCTGACAATCAACAATAATTTCATGGCCATCATTCGACTCTTAATTCCAGATTTTATGAATTGAATTTATGGCAGGATTCAAATGTAGGTCCCGAGGATATTAGAAACAAAAACAGAAATTGCTGGAAAAACTCAACAGGGCTTGCAGCTTCTGTGCAAAGAAATCAGAGTTAATGTTTCAGGTCCAGAGATCCTTCTTCAGAACTGTTTCTGATTTCCAGAATCTGTAGTTTTTCCAGTTTCTTTCCCAGGGTATTACTTGGGTTTCTGGATTAACAGTCTAGCAATAATACCACAAGGCCATTGTCTCACATGAGGCATTCCCGGTATTAATATCAGATTTCCAGCATTATTTTTTCTTTCAACTTTATCTCTATAAGTTAGCATTGCATTCGTAATTAAATACAACAACGCAAACAAGCAATTGAAAAACTGAACATACTTGAAGCTTGTCAGTGTCTATGCCAAGAAAAATCAGCTCTGCAGAATGGTTTGGAGAATGTGCAAGCAACAGCAACAACAATGATAATAATAAAAGCAACTTTCACTTATATAGCACCTTTTATCTGGAAAAGTAATCAGATAAGATTAGGCACCAAGCCATGGAGATTCTAGTGGTGGTAACAACAAGCTTCATGAAGCTGCAGCAATTGCCACTGGGCTTCAACAACAGCTATGTTGTTATAGATCATGCGAGATCTTGAATTGTATTATGGTGCTACATGAATGCAAGAGCTTTGTTTTCTTTATTGCAGGTGTTATGATTGCAGCTGATGTTATTGGTCAGGTCAGATCTCAGACTGAAACCTGTCCTAATGGACTATATTTTGCTTTTTTGGTTTTTCTGAGGAGTAAAGAATAAGCGCACAATGCTGCATATTTGGTTTTAACAATAAAATAGAAGTTTATTATGCAAAAGAAATGAAGACAAAATAGAATGAACCAAGTTAATTACATCTAATGCATGTTTAAAGATTACAAACCACACAATAAACAAAAATCCTATTAATCCCAACAGCATTCCATTACAGCACTCAAATACCAGAGAGAATTCCTTTCTCTATCCCACACAAGGTCTGACTTACCTGTGGGTTCAATATCTGATCTCCAGAATCTGATAGCCTCTTCCTTCATTAATCATACAACTGAGATGAGGCTGTTTCAGTTTAACTTAACACCTTCAGTGTTTTAACCAAATCTTTCTAGTTTTGGAACATTTGAACGAAACTGCTTGCACTGAGGTCAACTATTATTAACAATTCTAAATTAACTTCTCCCTTCCTCAGAAACATCTACTTTACAAAGGGTCATACAGCATGGAAACAGACCCTTTGGTCCAACCAGTCCACGCTGACCATATACATCTTCAGCTAACAACCCTGTAGGACTGCCCTAAATTTAAACTAAAACACTGTTTTTCAAGCTATGATGCTTCCAGTAAGAACCCCAAAAAATCCAGAATACTTCACTGCCCCACACTGTTTACTGTTTACTTTGTGGAAAACCCATAAGCCACTAGTTCAAATTCAAAAACCCAAATTCAAAAATAAATTACATTAAAATATATACACATTGCGCACCATACATCACACAGGTCAAAATCATATTTATTCTAGACAATAAGAGTAGGAATAAGTTTGCATACAAGTAAGCTACTGATATTCAAATAACCAGGTTGTCCTCATTGAAATAAATTAAACATACCTAAAGAGTTGCTGTAAAAATCCACAGGGTGGTTAAGAAGATGTTTAGCACGCTTGCCTTTATTGCTCAGATCTTTGAGTGTAGGAGTTGGGACATCATGTTGAAAATGTACAGGACATTGGTGAGGCCTCTTTTGGAGCACTGTGTGCAGTTCTGATCGCCCTGTTATATGTTAAACTAGAGAGGGTTCAGAAAAGATTTACCAGGATGTTTATGGGAAAGGAGGGTTTGAGTGAAAGAAATAAGCTGGATAGGCTGGGACTTCTTTCACTAGAGCATAGGAGGTTGATGGGTAACCTTATAGAGGTTTATAACATCATGAGGGGCATAGGTAAGGTGAATTGCAAAGGTCTTTTCTCTAGGGTGGGGGAGTTCAAAACTAGATATCATTTTTTTAAGGTGAAAGTAGAAAGATTTAAAAGGACACGAAGAGCAACTTTTTCACACAGAGGGTGGTTCATATATGGAATGAACTGCCAGAGGAAGTGGTAGATGCAGATACAGTTACAACATTTAAAAGACGTTTAGATAAGTACGTAAGTAGGAAAGGTTTGGAGGAATATGGGTCAAACGCAGGCAAGTAGGACTGGTTTAGTTTGAGAACATGGTTAGTGTGGGCTGATTGGACCGAAGGGTTGGTTTCTGTACTATATGACTTAATGAAACAGACAGGTTTTAATGATAGTCTAAAAGGAGCGGATTAGCAAGGAAATTCCAGGCCTTTAGGGTCTAATCATCTTAGAACAGGTTGATTAGAAAATGGAATATTACAGCATGCAAGAAAGCCATTCAGCCCATTGTGTCTAGAACAGCCAACAAGTGGCTTTCATTTTCACCCTTAAACTAATTATATATTGCATGAAAATTAACATCTCAATTTTCTGACTAAACTTTGAACTCTGTCTGTCATTTACATGAAGTTTAAATTGATGATTAAAACCATACTGACATAAGTGAAACTTTTCCTGACTGTTTCTCTTTACTTATATTAGCCATTGGTACCACTTAAAGCTTAATCCTGTTTTCTAGCTCTGTAGTATTGTAGGTTTAGTGCACTTCAAATACCAATCCAGATACTTTTTAAATATTATAGAAGTCTGTGCCATCTTTTCAGACAGAGATTTCCAAATCTCACTACTCTCATCTGCATTTCATGGATCTCTCCAAACAGATACCTATTAAAAGTAATAGTAATAGAAAGGTATAAATTTGTGAATTGCAAACAACAGAGTATTTGCACTTTTAATTTCAAGTTTGTTTGAGTCTATTTGTATTAACTTCTATTTCCATGGAACAGTTCCAGTGAAATCATTTCGGACATTGTGGACTCTCCTGTTACAATTCTGGATCCCGACAAATTTCCAGTAACATCAGTTCTCACACAGACTGATTCCAGCTGGCTGCTCAGTCACAGCCATAGGAAATTTGGTAAGGAACTGCATTGTCTCTGAAAGCAAATACTGAAAAGAGGACAGAGAAAAGTGACTGTTCATCTGAATTTGATATAGTGGCTTTAATTTAGTAAAACAGCCCAAGATGTTTCGCAGGAGCACTCTCATATAAAGTGGAACACCGAACCACACGAGGAATAATAGGATAGGTGTTCAAAACAATAGTTTTTAAAACAACAACTTGAAGGAGGAGAAAGAGACAGAGTAGAGGAGAAGTTTAGGCATCTGAAGACATGTTCAACATTGACAGAGCAAAGGAAATCAGTGGTGGGTGTGTGGGTGTGTTATGTGAGAGGCTAGTTTGGAGATGTGCGGAGATCCTGCAGGGCAAGGGAAGGTTATGAAGAGCCAAGATCACTAGGGTCTGAACCCTGGAGTGTTTTACAGCAAAGGCCTCCATGAGTCAACAAAATTGCAAGTGTTCAGAGTGGTCATTCACACCTTTACTGCAGTGGACTGTGTACTGTTGACATATAAGAGCACTATAGAAATTCCATCAGCATTGTTTCTCCTCAAATTCAATGGGAGGACTATCTCTGGTCCCTTCCTTGAAGCCAGTGACACAAGCATTCAGGCAAAATCCCTGTAAAATCAGTTTTGTTGGACAGGACATTCTGTCTGGATGGCCAAAAGGAGTTTACCCCAATAGGTCTTTTTCCTCCTCCGCCAAATGGCCAGTGTTCCAGGGTGGGATAAAGAAAACACTTCAGTGACACCCTGAAGCTATCCTTGAAATGCTGCAGCATCGAAGTTAATGACTAGGAGGAGCTTGCTACCAATGTGTCGAAATGGTGACAATTTATCCGATAAGTTGTTTCATGTTTTGAGTCACAACATATTAACGATGAGGCAGGGCATCAGCAGAGAAGGGAAGAAAAGAAATCAGATGTCACTCTTCGGCTCCCCCTTCCTTATGTGCCATCTTGCTCCATGCCTCCAAAGATTTGCGGGTCAAGATTCTGTTGTTTCACATAAAGATCCAACTCAGGCAGACAAGCCTGAGTTGACATAATGAGGGACAGCCAAAGGTGAAAAACCTTCAGAGATCTTGGAGGAACAAATGGGGTCATTGATTTGTCCCCTTGCAAATGGGGGTGAGCGTTTTCCCAAATCTCGGCATACTATTACCTGGCATTTTCAGTTGAGTGATCTCCTTGTGCCCCCACTCACTTTGACAGTGTCAGCCTGTTTAAGTATTTATAAGAAGGAAGAGAGAGGCCAGAGTCACCATAAACCCCTGTAGAGAATGAGACTGGGGAAATACTGTTGTCATATTTGCAAATGACTCAAAAGTAGGTGGGCAGGGAAGTAATGAGGATGACACAAAGAGATTACAGAGGGATGTAAACAGGTCAAGCAAATGGGAAAAATCTTGGCAAATGGAATACAATGAGGGAAGTGTGTGATTCAGCTCTCTGGCAGAAAGAATAGAGGAGCTGATGATTATTTAAATGGAGAAAGACTGTAAAAAGCTGCAGCACAGAGGAATTTGGGGGACCGTTGTGCATAAAATCACATCCATGTCCAGCAGGTAATAGGGAAGACGAGTGGAATGTTGGCCTTTATTCCAACAGGAATGGAGCATAAAAATCCTGATGGATCTTTACAAAATTATGAGAGGCATGGATGGAATAGGTTGTTAGAGTCTCTTTTTTCCAGGGTAGAAAAGTAAATTACTTGGCAATAGGGGTAAAAGGGGTAAGTTTAAAGGAGATATGAGAGGCAATTTTTTTTTACACAGAGGGTGGTAAGTGCCTGAAATGCACTGCCAGAAGAGGTGGTGGAGGCAGATACGATAGGAACATTTAAGACGCACCTTGACAGATATATGAATTGGCAGGGAATACGACAATACAGACCATGTAGAGGCAAAACGTTTTTAGTTTAGTAAGGCATCATATGTCCGCGCAGTCTAGTAGACTGAATGGCCTGTTCCTGTGCTGTACTGGTCTTTGTTTTTTGAGATATTTTTCTTGATAAACCTATGAAAGGCACTAGTCAGACCACTTCTGGGATACTGTGAACAGTTATGGTCCCTTATCAAAGGGAAGATACATTAGTATTGGAGGCAATCCAGAGAAGGTCCATTAGGCTGATCCCAGGTATTGAGGGATTTTCTTATGAGCAGAGGTTGAACTGGGTCTGTAATCACTGGAGTTCAGAAGAATGAGAGGTCACTTTATTAAAACATATGAGATCTTAGGGGTTTTGAAGGAGTAGATGCGGAAAGGTTGTTTCCTCTTGTGGGAGAGTCCAGGACAAGAGGGTATAATCTCATTTATGAGAGGACTAAGGAGGAATTTTTTTCTCTTGTAAAGTGGTAAATCTGTGGAATTCTCTATTGCAGAGGGCTGTAGAGGCTGGTTCGTTGAGGATATTCACTGCTGAGAGAGACAGCTTTTTAGTCATTAAGGGAATTGAGGATTAGGGGAAAAACGCAGGAAAGTGGAGTTGAGGATTATCAGATCAGCCATGATCTCACTGAATGGCAGAGCACACTTGATGGGCTGAATGTCCTACTTTGCTCCTGTGTCTAATGGTCACTGGTGCTCACTGATGGGTGGATCTTGGTAAATGCACTGGATTCAATAATTCACAAATATTTCAGTTCCATGTTTGCAAAATACCCAAACATTGGACAATTTCTGGAATATCATTTCAAACCAGGGTATCTTTTCATAAATGATTCATGTCCAGTGATAGTCTATTTAAGATCTAAGCTATATATATTTGTATGTTATTTATAGGGGCTGGGTCCTTTAATTAACAACAAATTGTGTTCTGGCATTACCTCTTTAACTTGTGTTCTGTTTCCAGAAAAGAAACACATCAGCTGAATGGAAACAGAGCTTGAGCTACAGGGGGAGTTTGATGTGAATAGAATGCTGTAATGACTCTCTGCAGAATCTGACTTCTAACATATTGTTCACTTGAATCTTATCCTTGTTTCATGATCATGCTTCAAGAGAAACTCGATATTTTAGAGAGAGGAGAGTCAGAATTGTTTAGCCAGCTGTCGGCGTTTTTTAACTCATCATCCACAGGTATTTCTATTGATTTAAGTTAATGTTTTGAACCAATTTTAAGGAGCTTTCATTTACCCTTCCACACCCAACCACCCTTACCCCTCCCCACTCCTCACTTGATGTGACATTATCCAAAATCCTTCCTCAACCAAGTTTATCCTGCCAAAGTGGGACACCTGTCAATGGGAGTAAACAAAGTAAAATAATGCTCCACACCCTCTGCACCTAGAATCAAACTAACTCTAGCACAGCAAGGGGGAGGCAATGGTCTAGTGGTTTTATTGCTGGACTGTTAATCTCGAGACCCAAGTAATGATTTGGGGACCCAAGTTCAAATCCCACAATGCCAGATGGTGGAATTTGAATTTGATAAAAATGTGGAATTAAGAGTCTCATGATGACCATGAAACCATTTTGATTGTTGAAAAAACCCACTTGGTTCATTAATGTCCTTTAGGGAAGGAAACTGCTATCCTTACCTGGTCTGGCCTACATGTGACTCCAGACCCACAGCAATGTGGTTGACTCTTAACTGCCCTCTGGGCAATTAGGGATGGGCAATAAATGCTGTCCTAGCCTATGAATGAATTTAAAAAACTCAACAAGGAGACATCTTAACCAAAGGCCTGAGATATTATAGTGTTTGGAGTGGGCCTTGTGCCCACAACCAAGAGGCTTTGAGCAGAAGGTGCAATGTGCCGGATCAAGGCTGATATCTGAATTGCATTTTAATTTCAAAATCATTTCTGATAGGAAAAAAATGGTTCCCCAGTCCTGAAAAATAGGACTTGAGGTAACATTTATGCAAACTGTCAGGAGTCTCAGCTCTTTTGGCCTCACTAACGCAAGGCACTGGGGTCAACTGCAAAACCCTTAACTGGGGAGGCAGAGGCCTAGTGGTATTATCATTGGGCTGTTAATCCAGAGACCCAGGTAATGTTCTGGGGACCTGGGTTCAAAACTTGCCATGGCAGATGGTGGAATTTGAATTCGGTATCTGGAATTAGGGGTCTAATGATGACCATGAATCCTTTGTGGATTTTCAGAAAAACCCATCTGGTTCATTAATGTTCTTTAGGGAAGAAAACTGCCATCCTTATCTAGAGATAGCAAGAACTGCAGATGCTGGAGTCAGAAATAACATAGTATGGAGCTGGAGGAACACAGTAGGCCAGGCAGCCTGGACTATTAGGAACAGGCAATAAATGCTGGCCAAGCCAGTAACGCCCTCATCCTGTGAATGAATATATATAAAAAATTACTACTCAGCTAAGATAGGCTATTACCCAGAAGCAAATCTGCAGCATTTCTGGCCTCTGTGATACAACATCCAGCTGTTCATGTGCTTTCTAAAAATTGTTTGCAGTGTTAATGTAATAATAGTCTGAATGATATTACATTGAATTTACAGTTTGACCCAGTGTTGCAGTGTTTGTTCTCTGCACCCATCTCTTCCAACCTACTTCGTCTTTTATCTAACCACCACTTAAAAGTATTTATCATCTCAAGCACTCAATGTGGCAGAAAGTTCTGCATTCTAATCATTTCTCTTGAAAATTTATAACCCCTAGATTTGGATTCTTCCTGCACGTGGAAATATTGTGTTTACCCTGCCAGAGCCTTTAATGAATTTAACAATCTTTATTTGGTTGCCCTTCAACCTTCTATTTTCCCTGAGAGAACAACTTCAGCCAGCTTAATGTTTCTGGCAGGTCTAAATCCTCAGTTGGTCTGATCCTTGTAAATCATTTTTGCACCTCTCCAATACCGTTTTATCTTTTTTTTTCTGTGAGCAAAACTGCTTTGAGATTTATAATGTATTTTGCACATTTGTTATTTGCACAGACTGTCACACCTGCAGCTGTGCAGTTCCAACAGTACTCAGAGTTTCTCTCACTCACTAGCATTGGTAATGCCCCTTGAGGCATATTTGCTTTTTGTCTTGAATTTCCACAATTATACCCACTTTGCCCAAATTGTTAGTGCCACTGTTACTGCAGCAGGTTTTTTCCTCGATGATGAACATTTAACAAAAGTACAGACAGATTTTCCAGTGACAGAATAGTGTTAAATTTATACTAACAGTTCACATGACAACATTACATTGACACTCGCACACTTGATGTGTTTTCTGATTTCAGGGTCTATTTTTTACAGCATGGAAAAAGGCCCTTCGGCCCATCGTGTCCATGCCAGTCATCAAACATCTATTCTAATCCCATTTTCCAGCACTTGGCTTGTAGCTTTGTGTGGTATGATATTTCAATTGTTCATCCAATTGGTCCTTAACTTTCTTGAGGGTTCCTACCTCTCTCACCGTTTCAGGCAGAGGGCCCCACATACCCACAGCCTACTGAGTGAAAGATTTTTTTCCTCAAATTCCCTTTAAACCTCCTGCTCCTTATCTTAAACTGTGCCGCTGGTTTTTTAAGGGGAAAGGTTTGTCCCTATCTACCATGTCTATGACCCTCAGAACTTTATATATCTCAATCAGATCTCCCCACAGCCTTGTCTACTCCAAGGAAAACAACCCTAACCTATCTAAGAGATAGCAGGAACTGCAGATGCTGGAGAATCTGAGATAACAAGGTGCAGAGCTGGATGAACACAGCAGGCCAAGCAGCATCAGAGGAGCAGGAAGGCTGACGTTTCGGGCCTAGA